>NC_044314.2:68314574-68378875 GCF_007474595.2 Lynx canadensis
AAAAAAAGAAAGGAAGGAGAGAAAGAAAGGAAGAAAGGAAAGAAATAAAAAAAGAAAGAAAGGAAAGAGAGAGAAAGAAAGGAAGGAAGGAAAGATAGAGAGAGGGAGAAAGAAAGAGAGAGAGAGACCTGGCTGTCCTGAGATCACCGCGCCGCGAGGAAGCCCGGGCCAGCCATGTGGACAGGCTACACGATAGAGAAGCCCCTAAAAGCCTCTCCACGCTCCAGCCCCCAGGCCCACGCACCAGACACGTGAACGAAGAAGCCTTCGGCCGACAGCGGTGGTACCCTCCGCCCCCCGACTGCGGGAAGCAGCCATCTCTACTGCAGCTGACTTTCGGGACCGTCAGATTTCACAATAAGCCGCTGTAAGTCACGGAGCGTGGGGCCGGCTGGTTTTGCAGCCGACAGGTGCCCGGGACAATGAACGAGGCTGGGTGTGTCCCGCGACCCGGGGAGCGGCGACCGGGAGCTTCCCCGGTTCAAAGCTCCATCGGCTGTCCCTCTACTACGGTTCCAAGACCGGGAGAGGTAAGAGTTGCCTCGCGCTACGGGCTCACCACCCGGCCCCCCTCCCCCCACCGCCGCCTACAACCACCACCGGCCTCTCCCGAGAAACCCATGAAGTTTTGACTTCCCCATTTTGTAGATGAAGAAAGGAAGGCCGAAGCCACACAGCCAGTGATGTGGGGGACACAGGCAGAAGGCAACAGCAGATAGAACTAAATTTCCTTACAACCTGCAGCCCATTGACACATATTTGAGGCTCCCTACTGTCTTACTGCTAAAGCTTCGCTAGAGGGAAAACCACCCGGGTTTGACAATAGCTAGGCCTCCGGGATCCTGTGCACATGAAAATCTCTCTGGAAACTTCCCCTGAAAGTTTCCCCCAACTCCATGGTATATAACCAGTCTCTCCTCAGGGTCCCGGGGCGGCTCTTCCTGCCCACGGGTCCGGTCCCCGTGCTTCGATAAAAATCACCTTCTTGCACCAAAGACGTCTCCAAGAATTCTTTCTTGGCCGTCGGCTCCGGACCCCGCAAACCCCACTATCACCCCCAAAACCTCATCAGGCCAGTAAGGGGGCCTGACTCCCCAAAATCTACGCTCCAAACCACTGTGAGCCATTGCCTGCCCAAATCCTGGAAGGCAAGGGAGTGTGGATAGAATACCTTCACCCTTAATAAGGTATGAAACTGCTCTGGGCCCAGCCGGTCCCTCAGCATCTGCGGGCCGTGCAGCAAAGGCCTAACTCAGCGGGCTTGTACGTGCCAAAGAAAAGACTGGCCCTCGAGCAGCTTTTGAGAGGTTATCTCTCAGCCCTTGGAATATCCTAATAAAAGTTGTCTTTCCCTAGCAGGGACTCTGGGCCACAGCAGGTACGACCCAGTGGGATCTGTGGGGGAGCCTGGGAGCACGCTGTATCATTTGACGACTGCAGGGGCTGGAGACGGGGTCACTAAGGTCAGTCAGATGGGTGCCCCATGCCTACGGCTGACGCCCAATAAAAATGCTGCGCACCACGGCTCAGGCGAGCTTTCCTGGCCGGCCATACTTAATACACCGTGTGCACACTGTGGCTGGTAGAGTTGAGCCCCGTCCCTAAGCCTCCACCGGGTGAGTGTAACTAGAAGCTCACTCCTGGTCTCTCTGTGCCCGTCCTGCCTACTTTTTTCCTTTGCAGATTTTAATCCGCATCTTTTCGCTGTAATCAGCTGTGACTGGGGCGCCTGGGTGGCTCAGTCAGTTAAGCGTCCGACTTCGGCTCAGGTCATGATTTCACGGTTCGTGAGTTCGAGCCCCGCGTCGAGCTCCGTGCCGACAGCTCGGAGCCTGGAGCCTGCTTCGGGTTCGGTGTCTCCCTCTCTCTCTGCCCCTCCCCTGCTCGTGCTCTGTCTCTCTCTCTCTCTCTCTCAAAAATAAATAAACATTAAGGGAAAAAAAATGTTAAAAAAAAACAAAAACCCTGGGGCGCCTGGGTGGCTCAGTCGGTTGAGCGGCTGACTTCGGCTCAGGTCATGATCTCGCAGTCGTGAGTTCAAGCCCCGCATCGGGCTCTGTGCTGACAGCTCGGAGCCTGGAGCCTGTTTCAGATTCTGTGTCTCCCTCTCTCTGACCCTCCCCCATTCATGCTCTGTCTCTCTCTGTCTCATAAATAAACGTTAAAAAAAAAAAAAAAAAAAAAAAAAAAAAAAAAAAAAAAAACCCTGTGACTGTGGGTCTCCCAGCTAATCTGGGAGTCCCTCTAGCAAATCACCGATCCTGAGTGGCCTCAGGGGACCCAACCCAGGGGCTCAGCTGTGCCTTGCTGAGCCCCCAAGATGGGAACCTTATTCGCCGGTCATCAATCCACCTGCCAAAATCTGAAATGGGGAAAAAAACAACAAAAAACAAAAAAATCTGTTCGCTCTGTAAAGTAAGGCACAGACAAATGAGTCCCTGGTCACTTTATTCAAATAATTTTTTTTCCTCTGAAATCTGAGAAGAACTGAGGAGGAATCAAAGAAAACCTCATATATTAAATTCTTAAATAGATTCTTTGAATTCAAAAGTAAGTCAATAGGAGAGAGGCACAGGTGTGGGCCTTGTCCCCGCCAACAAAGCCGCCAAGGCAGTCCTGCAAATTAAGAAAAATGGCAAATCCATTTCTTTAAAAAAAAGTTCTTGAGGGGCAAGATAAAAAATACCGAAGTTTCAAAAGCCAGCCTACTTCCCACACTCTTCTTCGTTCTTCTCCACCCTGGGGGGGGAGGGGGGGTGTCCACAGGTAGAGAGTCTCCAGGTTAAGTTTTCGGTGATTCGGCTTTTTTTGCAAACATATGCAAATACATTCCTCATTAGCAGTCCTGTTTTGGCGATTAAGAGCAAGCAATATGCTTGGATTAGAGGTCCGATTTCCACTCGAATGCAAGGTGTCTTCTCCTCTGGGCAGCAATCTGCAGAGATCTGGACAGAGGATACAACGGCATTAGGTGCGGAGTAAGAATTCGGAGACAGACCTTTTGTATTTGTACGTGTGATCGGGGAGGGGATGGTCTCGCCACGTTCACACACACACAAACAGGTGCAGTTTCCTCTACGCGCCGCCCACGGCCAGAGAGAATTTAAATCGAAAAGCATCCCTCGGGTGGCAGGGGTGGGGGGCGCCTGGTTGAGCGTTGAGGTCATGGTCTCACAGTGTGCCGGTTCGAGCCCCACCTCGGGCTCGCTGCTGTCGTGGGCGTGGAGCCCACTTTGGATTTCTAGAAGTCCCCTTCTCACTTCTGCCCCTTACCTGCTTGTTCTCTTTCTCTCTCTCAAAAACAAACAAAAATAAAAATAAATAAATAAATAAATAAATAAATAAATAAATAAATAAAAGCTTTCCTTGGGTTCTTACCCACATCTCAGCCTGGGTCCACCCGACCTCAAAGATCTCTTTTTACTTATGAAGAGACCAGTGGCAATGACGTGATAAAACACCAGTGGGATTTTTGGAGGTGAGGGAAGGATCAGCATTTAACGCCAACTGTTCACCAGGGATGAGCTAAAAAAAAAAAAAAACCACCCTGTACGTGGTATCTCATTGAAACAGCAAAGGGAGGAATATATCTGGCTTCTGTCAACAGGAAGGTTCAAATTTCTACGAGTGAATTTTGCAGAAGGAGCACGAGGGGAAGGGGTTGGGGAGAAACGTGGAGAAGGAATCCTCACGGTCCGACTCTTGATTTGGGCTCAGGTCATGAACTCACGGTTCGTGGGCTGGAACCCCATGTCGGGCTCTGTGCTGACAGCGTGGAGCCTGCTTGGGACTCTCTCTCTCCCTCTCTGCCTGCTCCTCCCCATTCTCTCTCTCTCTCTCTCTCTCTCTCTCTCTCAAAATAAATAAATACATTTTAAAAACTTTACAAAATTAAAAATAAGATCGGGAGACCAAAACACAGACGCCAGGCAGGGAGCGTCTTCATAGTCTAGAGCAACGGAGAACAAGTGGGTTGTGACCTCTCTGTGGGGTCACCCGAGAGGCAGAGGAAGTGAACTTACTGGAACCTTAACGCCAGTGCCCACAAGCACAGCGAAGGGGCAAGGCTTCCTGGATTCCCCACGCGCCCACCTGGGCCAGCTCACTTCACCTCTCGGCCACCCTCGCGGGGCGGACCCGCGTGAACCCCCGTTTCTCCAGACGTCAGAAGCGGAGGCCGTGAGAAGTCCAATGTGAAGTGAGTGCCCGAATCTTTGACTTCCCAAGGTCAGAACCTGCGCCTCTCCCCCCTTCGCAAAATACGGGTGGATGGATATGCCCTTCAAATCGGTCCCCCAAAGCGAACTCTGGAAGAAGGTGACCTCGGGAGGGATTCTGCCGTTTGGTGACTCTGTGGCCTTGGGCAAGTCAAAGCCCTCTCTGGGCTCTAGTTTCCTCCGCTGTGTCCGCTGCCTTCCCAGGGATACTGAGGGTTAAATGAGTCCCACAGGAGTAGCACTCTGTCCAATGCCCTGGGGGTTATTCTTGGACCAGACTTGCTTGGAGCTTTTATTAGAACATTAATTGCTCTGGGCCAACCTGATACTGTTTATAGAAGCAGGATCAGCGTTCTGTGCAAAAATGTTCTGGAATCCCCACCCCCCCCCCATCACATTGGTCCCTGGCACCCCCCCTCCCCAAAGGCAGACAAACCTTTTCCTAGTTGGTTCGGCACTGGTCCCTGCCCCCACGGGATCCAGAGCTGGGTGACTAGTCTGTGATTCTATAAATAGCTCCCCCGGCCCGTCACCATGGAAACCCCCACAAGGGCCCTGGTCAGTCCACCTGGATGGACACTCCCCCCCCCCTCAAGGGAGGCTCTGGAAGGACAAGCTTTTCAGGGAGGGGCTCCCGAGCTGGGAAGGGCAGCCCCTCCTCCCCAGCCCCCTCCCCCGGGAAGTCTTCAGGCCTACCTGGAAATCATGAACTTCCTAAGTGGGAGGAGGTGCTGTTCTGGTTCACCTGGAGGAAGACAACACACAGAGGAAGGGGTCACGGCCAGGCTGGGGGGCCAGGGTCTCACTGCCCTGAGGTTCACCCTCAGCCTCACTGAGGCAGGCACACTCTCCCTCATCGGGGATTTACTGCACACTACTACAGACGGGCCAGGTGCTGGGGATGCCGTGAACATGACCGACCTGGTCCCACTCTTCTACAGGGAGAGCCTTAACAAATACATCTGCAAGATAACATCGCGTCCACCCACTCGTGGGCCTATACGAGTGACTTTGGAGCTACTTCCCACAGGGTGTCAGGAAAGGCCACTACAAAGCTGTTTGAAAAACAAATATGTGCTCTGTGTCCTGGGTTCCTGGCACACAGCTCGGAAAACCCTAGACTCTCCCTAGTGAGAACAAGCCTGTCTTGTATGCTAATGAGGTGACTGGCCTCTGGCCTCAGGATGCAGGCTGGTGGCTAGAAGGACGGATGCATGACTCTGGGGAGGGGAGAGGGGCTGGAGGGTGAGTTAATAACCAGTGATTTAATCAATCATCCCTGCTTCACGAAAGCTCCATAAAACCCCTAAATAACAGCTTCAGGAAGCTTCCAGATTGCTGAACACAGCCCAAAGAGGGTGTGGGAGTGCTATACCTCTTACCCCGCACCCTGCCCGGGGTAGCTCTTCCGTGGTTGTTCCTGAGTCGCATCCTTTATAATAAACCAGTAATCTAGGAAGTAAAGTGCTTTCCTCAGCCCTGTGAGTTGTTCTAGCAAATTCCCAAATCTGAGGAGGGGGTCATGGGGACCCCCAAATGGTAGGTGGCTGCGCGGAAATGTGGGTAGCCCGGGAACCCCGCCGTGGCTGGCGTCTGAAGCGGGCGCAGTCTCCTGGGACCGAGCCCTGAACCTGCGGGGTCTGCCACTAACTGTGGGGGTGTCACTGTGCAAACCGAACTGAATTTAACACCCACTTTGGTGCCTGTCTGGAGAATCAGAAACTGGTTGTTGGGGTTGGAAAACGCCCCCTAAGCCGAGATCTAAAAGATGTAAGTGAGGCCAGGCACACAAAGATCTGGCTGGAACAGCAATCCCTGGCAGAGGGAACAGCCAGAACAAACAGGGAGGGTGTTGGGTGCCTAGCGAGTGAATATCCCTTTTTGTATTCGCAGCGATGGCAGTGTGCGAGCCGCTTTGGTTTGCTTGCTTACTATTCTTCCATCTTTTGGGGTTCAGGATCATCATTTTAGAGGGCTGTAGAGGACCCGGAAGACTTTTTTTTGTGCCACCATTTACCTAACGGTTGAGCCACCATTTACCTAACGGTTAAGACTGAATCCAATTTATGCGATGCCCTGAATGGAGTCATGTGCACTCTAGAGGCCAGGGAGGGAGATGGGGGGAGGGAAGCAGGGGTCGGATGCGGTCTGCAGGGCAGCTCTCCCGGGTGGCAAGGTTCACGATGACAGGGCACATGCCGTGCTTTCACATTTTGCTCCTGAGCGAACACGAAAACACTCCCAGGCCAGCCAGCTAGACATCTTGAGTGTGGCCACACGTTCGGGTACGGTCCAACGTTTTTGTGAAACAATTTAGCCTGATGCTTCAAGAGTCTTCCAAAGAACTGGACCCTTGCACCCACCTATGACATTCCGTGACAATGGATTCTAAGGGAATGGCCCAAGAGAGCCCCCCCCCCCTCCAGCAGGAGGGAGGCAAAATCAGGATGATGGGCACATGCCACCATTTCTGCAAAAACTGGACAGGACCTTAGGGCAACAGTTAATTGGTGGCCCATAATGCGTTCCAGAGAATACTATGTAACCATCGGGAAGGGCAGTAGACAGAAAATCCGAAAGACGGGAAAACACGAAGAACGCGAAACCAAGCAGCCCATGCAATGGAATTGCACGGAATAGAAGATAAATAGTCAGGTGGGCCGAGAAAGGATAATCCGCAAAACTGAAGGGCGTTCCGGACGGTGACTAATTCCCCTCACCCCGGCTTGTGTTTGCTGCTCGTTACATCATCTTTTTGGTTAAACCAGGCGCTAAATCACCGCTGACTAATCTTGGCAATATTTGTTCACAGCGGCAAGACGATGGGGTCTCTGACTCCCAGAAAGGCAGCGTGGAGCCTTCCTCGAAGAACTGAGATGTGTGCAAAAGCCGGGGACCCCAGACAATGAGCATCTGTGATTTTGATTATCAAACTGGGGATCAGCATGGGGTGGCCCGCTCTCTCTCTCCCAAATTAAACACACACAGACTAAGAGTACTAAGCTTGGTATCACCACTTCATTTAAATGGGAGCTATGGCGTCCGTGAAGGGGGCGGTCCTTCCCGACATGATCCATGGACTGTGCCCCTCGGACATGCCCAGGATGTGTGGGAGGCAGGGCCATGGAGATGTGCGTGAGGACGCAGGGATGTCTGTACGTCTACATTCGCGGGGACGCCCACACCACGTAAGCCTTACGGGTCTCATTTTTTGGCTGACTGATGAAAATTCTGGGCTGGGTCACATGTGGGAACTGCCACTTTAAATAAAACTGAATTTAAGGCTAGAGACAGAGGGCTGGACAGAAAGTCCCCACCAGGGGCTCACGCAGAAGGGCTGTTGAGATTTGACCCTAGCTGGATCAGATACTTGGAGGGCCCCTGGCCCGGCTCCCCACCCCAAATTTTCTGACGAGGAAATGATCAGCAGATTAGAGAAGCAAAGTGTCCGAGGGCATCCGCAAGCTGGTGGGACAGCCCAATAAACCGATTTCAGAATTCCCCTTGGGGTTTCTAACCTGAAAATATCCTTTCAGATTGGCTGGTGTTTTATAGTCCCCTTTCAAGACCTAGGAAAGAGAAACAAAGTATCACTATCATAGAAATTATCAAAAATAAAATTCAGTCTGTTACCACCACCTTCCCATCTACTCATTTATCCACCCACCTATTTATCCATCTACACATCCATCCATATACATTCATCCTCCTACCCACCCATCTATCCACTCATCCATCTACCTATCCACCCACCCATCCACCCATTCACATACCCATCCACCCATCCATCCATTCTCCCATCCATCCACCTATCTTTACATCCATCCATCCATCTAACCATCCATCCACTCTTCCATCCATCCACCCACTCTCCTATCCATCCACCCATCCAACCACTCATCTACCCATTCATCATCCATCCATCCATCCATCCATCCACCCACCCATCCACCCATCCATCCACTCTCCCATCCATCCACCTATCTTTTCATCCATCCATCCATCCATCTATCCATCCACCCATCCACCCTCCCATCCACCTACCCTTGCACCCATCCACCTATCCATCCTCCTTCCCAGCTAGCCATCCATCCATCCATCCACCCATCCCATCCATCCATCCATCCATCCATCCATCCATCCATCCAACAAACATTTATTGACCTCCTCTTATTTCTAAGCATCATTCTAAGCTCTGGAGGTACAAAATTAACCAGACAATTAAAATTCCTTTTCTCCTGCAGCCACCATTCTAGAGGAGGCGCTAGATGATCCGTAAGTAATAAACACAAATAAACAAGAACATATCAAACCATGAGAAGTACAGTAAAAAAAAATAAGACAAAGGGATGTGATCAGGAGTGACCAAGAGGCTTCTTTTGCGCAGATGGTCACAAAGGACTTCTCAGAACAACTGACCTTTAAGCTGAACCTTCAATGACAAAGAAAACCAGCCAAGCCGAGCTCTGAAGAAAGAGTGTTCCAGGCACAGCACACAGGGCAAAGAAAATTCTAGGCCTTTCCATAACTTCTCCATATATAAGCCATCATATAGACCAGTATCGTCCAATAGAATATAGGATGAACCAACTATGTACTTCTAATTTTTTAGTAGTCACATTAAAAACAAAGTGACCAAGGGGTGCCTGGGTGGCTCAGTCAGTTAGCAGCCAACTTAGGCTCAGGTCATGATCTTGTGGCCTATGAGTTCGAGCCCCACATAGGGCTCTGTGCTGACAGCTCACAGCCTGGAGCCTGCTTCAGATTCTGTGTCTCCCTCTCTCTCGGCCCCTCCCATACTCGCACTCTGTCTCTCTCTCTCAAAAATAAGTAAACCTTAAAAATATATATATTAAAAAAACAAAGTGACCAAAAAAAAAAAAAAGTAAATCAAGTGAACTAATTTTCGTTAGATCTTTTATTTAACCTGATATATCTAAAATATTCACTCTTCGACAAGTAATTAATATAAAAATGATTAATGACAAACTTCACATACTGTTCTCCGTACCTGGACTTCAAAATCAGATACGTGTTTAACACTTAACAGCAACCCTCAATTTGGACCAGATTTCACTAGGCACATTTCAGTGGCCACACAAGGTTAACGGCTAGAGGCTGTAATGGACAGTGGAGGCAGAGACAATTTCATTAGCACTGGGGTCCTTCCAGTGCCCAAGTGTCCTGCACCCCAGGATCTGTTACAGGAACACACAGTGTCCGCATAGAAATACACACACACACACACACACACACACACACACACACACACACACACACAGTTTTCAGTGAGGGAACGTATCTTTGCAGTGACAGTAAAACTACCAGGAAGACTAAACAAGCGTCTTGCAACCCCTGGGAAGAAACCTCTTTGGAAGAAAACCAGGAGCAGCTTCCGTTTTAAACAAACAAACAAACAAACAAACAAACAAACAACAGAGCTTCAAAGAGTTGGTCTTCCTCTTCAGAATTTTTTAGAAGATACACAAGGTCAGGCCTCATTCTGGGAGCTTCCGACCTGCATTCTGGAACAAATCAGGGGCCTTCGCCTTTTAATGTTTTTTTTTTCTTTTTTTTTTTTTTTTGATGTTTGCTTATTTTTGAGAGAGAGAGAGAGGTGAGGGGAGGGGCAGAGAGAGAGGGAGACACGGAATCTGAAGCAGGCTCCAGGCTCCGAGCTGTCAGAACAGAGCCCGACTCCGGGCCCGAACCCACAAACCACGAGATCACGACCGCCAGTCGAAGTCAGATGCTTAACTGACTGAGCCACCCAGGCGCCCCAGGGGCCTTCACCCTTTAAAGAGGCTTCAGAGAAGTTTCCATGGGGCCCCTGGCTAAGAACACAGAGTCAGGAGAGCCCTCTGTCAATGAGGTCCTCATCCTGGTCCAGCTACTGCCTCTGAGAAGCACCCTGGGTGCTGGAGTTCAAGATCATGCTCCCAGCTGCCGTTTCTTCTTTTTAATCTAATTGTTTTCTCATCGTATGAAAACATATGCAATACATTATACAATAAGATAGCCTAGGTACAGAAAAGTGTATGAAACACATTAAGTACAGCTTAAAGAATACTTTATGAAAGCATAAGAATAATAAATAGCAAAGGCTTAGAATAAAAATAATGGGAAAAAAAATGGACCACATGGAGGTTGTGAATAGTCACACTGTCAGATGCAGTCTGAGCATCATGGAAGTGGACCTCTGGGTATTTCCACAAAGAGATGTTTGCAAAATCAATAGGTGTCAAGGGGGAGAGGACGTGCTGAGACCCGCTACCCTTCCCGCTACCCTTCCCGCTTCCCCGAGGGCAGAGCCTGCATGTGTCAGAGAGGTGTGAAAGCCTTGTTAGCATCAAATGGGGTCTTTCTCCTCCGGTCACTGAACAATTAAAGGGGAAGAGGGAGAAATGGGACTTTCTCCCTTTGCCGTTCAACACAAGAACTGTTCACTTCCTAAAATCAGCATGTGAGGGGCCCTGGGTGACTCAGTCGGTTAAGCGTCTGCCTACGGCTCAGGTCATGACCTTGCAGTTTGAGAGTTCGAGCCCTGCGTCAGGCTCACTGTTCTCAGCACAGAGCCCCGCCTCAGATCCTCTGTCCCCCTCTCTGGTTCTCTCTCTCAAAATAAAGAAATAAACTTAAAGATATTTTTTGTTTTGTTTTCTATTCAGCACGTGTTTGGAAATGCTGAGCGTAGCTGGACTCTTGGGGCACCTGGGTGGCTCAGTCACTTGAGCGTCTGACCTCGGCTCGGGTCATGAACTCTCGGTTCGTGGGTTCAAGCCCCACGTCGGGCTCTGTGCTAACGGCTCAGAGGCTGGAGCCTGCTTCGGATTCTGTCTCCCTCTCTCTCTGTCCCTCCCCTGCTCTGCTCGTGCTCTCTCTCAAAAGTTAGTAAACATTTAAAAAAAAAAAAATTAAAAAGACTCCAGGTCTTACTGGCGTAGGAGCTAGGAGCTCGCGTGTCCCCAGGCATGGGCCCCACGCTCAAATACTGTCCCTAACTTCATGCCTCCAAGGAAGTCAGCATACAGCACCCAAAGTAAACTAGAAGCTGTGACAGTCAAGGACGGACTTGCTAACTGTTCCTTTCCCCAGGATTACCTGACTTTAATGCTTCAGAAACATCTAGTAAAGTCATTTCCCTTGACCACCTTAACCAAGGAGAGCTTAAAGAGTAATTCCAATTGCTCCAAGCTCCCATCTGTCTGAGAAATCAACATTAAAATTTAAAGGGGCAGGGGCGCCTGGGTGGCTCAGTCAGTTAAGCATCCGACTTCAGCTCAGGTCATGATCTCACAGTCCGTGAGTTCGAGCCCCGCGTCGGGCTCTGTGCTGACGGCTCGGGGCCTGGAGCCTGCTTCGGATTCTGTGTCTCCCTCTCTCTCTGTCCCTCCCCCTCTCATGCTCTCTCTCTGTCTCAAAAATAAATAAAAACATTAAAAAAAAATTTAAGGGGGCAATAAAGTGACCAAGAGTTTATTTCTATTCAGCCTTAACAAAGACTTGAAGTACTTTCTAAACAGACAAATAGCCAGGGAAATGGGGGGAGAGAGGGTAAAAGAGAACAGAGAAATAGGATGAAATTAGGACATATGGAACTGCTGGTAGAAAGGCCAGCAGTTGGATTTGAGCTTCCCTGTGGCCCAAGCAAAAACGGAAACGGCCGTCATACAGATACAACCACCCCCGCTCCAGGCCGGGAGCACATCTCCGCGCGAGCACACGCACTCACCCGGTGGGTGTTGTTGACCACGATGGGGTCGGGGTTGCCGTAGTTGGGTGGGTTTGCGTAGGGGTCATAGCCGAGCCGCGCCAGCATGGGGGCGATCTGGGCCATGTCCCTCACCACGTCCCCAGGGATGTGGCCGGTCCACTTGGAGAGCGCTTCAAGGTTCACGGGCTTGATGACCTGGTCTGTGGATCGCTCGATCCTGGGGAGAAAAAACAGGCCGCAGGGGGCACAGGAAGACCCAGATGGCACCCGGGTGACCTGTGCCCGCCTCGGCTGTGAGGCTGCGGGCAAGTCACTTGCCCTCCTCAGCCCTCCTCTGTACGATAAGAGCCTCTGTGGCCAGAAACTGGAAACTGGAAGACAGTGGAAGGCGGTGAGCACTTAAAATCCTGCTCCCTTGATGTCTCCAACTTTTTAAAAATAAAGTTTTATTTCTGTGACTAAGATGGGTATTTCGTTCTGGAGAAATAATTATAAAACACGGACCGCCCCCTCCCAGCCTATCAGCTCCCTACCGAAACCTAATCTTAGCATTTGGGGGTCCACCCGCTCAATACTGTCTTCTGTGCTTTCAATGGGAGAGTGGCCAAGGGCAGACTCGGGGGCCGGGCCGCCTGGGTTCAAACGCCAGCTGTACCGACACTGGCTGCGTGGCTTTGCGGGGGGTTACTTCACCTCTCTGAGCCTCCGTTTCCTCATCTATCGATGGGAATAATGATCGTGCCCACCTCACTGGGCTGTCCTGGGGAGTAAATGAGTTAATGACAGACGAGGCTATGGCACACTGTAGGGTCTCAGTAAGCACTAGCTCTCTCTCTCTCTCTCTCTCTCTCTCTCTCTCTCTCTCTCTCACACACACACACACACACACACACACACACACATCCACGGAATACCTATGGTTGGTCTGCAATTTTAAAACAGCAATAATACGCTGTCTGTATCAGCTGATAACTTCGTTTCGCACCCGACACCTCCTCCATTTCTCCAGCTGTGTGGCATCCCTCCAGAGCGTATTTTTCCAGCCCCTAACGGTGGCCACTTAGGTTGCTATCACTTCTGCGGTCACCGTGGAACCACCACCACCTGGGACGTGTGTCCTCGCTCGCCCCTAGGACGGGCTTCTCGCACTGTCTGAATCACAAGGACCCTACCGGTCGCTGTCCGAGGGCCTTGTACGGCGGAGGGTGGGGCACTCCCAGGATCCAGGCCCTGTCTCCAGGTGCTTCCATCCCAATGAAGAGAGAAATTGGGAAGAAGACCAAAACCCAAAAAGATGTGGCAAAAGGAAGGTGGGACCAGGAGTGAGGAGAGCGGGGAGGCTGGGGAGGGTGGGGACGGGCGGTAAGAGCAAGGGTTTGGAGCGTGCGGACCAGGAGGGAAATCTCAACTCGGCCCCCTGTGTCTAAGGTCTCAACTACATGCGTGGCCTCTGCCACGACCTTGGACTTCCAGGATTTTATGAGACAGAAGCGACACAGGTGCATCCCAGAACATGAATGGGACACATGCTTGATCTGAGTAAAGAATCAATGTGTCCCAGGGCGCCTGAGTGGTTCGGTCGGTTAAGTATCCGACTTCAGCTCAGGTCATGATCTCACGGTTCGTGGGAGCCCCTGCATCGGGCTCGCTGCTGTTGGCACGGAGCTCGCTTGAAATCCTGTCTCCATCTGCCCCTCCTCCCCTGCGTGCGCTCTCTTTCTCTCAAAAATAAATAAACATTTGGGGCGCCTGGGTGGCGCAGTCAGTTAAGCGTCCGACTTCAGCCAGGTCACGATCTCACGGTCCGTGAGTTCGAGCCCCGCGTCGGGCTCTGGGCTGATGGCTCAGAGCCTGGAGCCTGTTTCTGATTCTGTGTCTCCCTCTCTCTTTGCCCCTCCCCCGTTCATGCTCTGTCTCTCTCTGTCCCAAAAATAAATAAACGTTGAAAAAAAAAATTTAAAAAAAAAAATAAATAAATAAACATTAAAAAAAAAACAAACCAATGTGTTCCAAAATATGGGGCGTGAGACAGAATGCTGTGCTCCACGGGGTAGAATATTACACAGCCGTCCAAAATGACGTCACGGTGGCATGCTGGGGCCCGGCGGGCAGGTGGTCCCATACACAAAGCGAAGAAAGGTTACAGGGAAACATGTTCCTGTTTCAGGAGGACTCTGGTTTTATCAACAGCCCCTGACAAAGGACCAGTAGGTCACAGATCAAAATCTGGATGGTGGGATTTTGGGTTCTTGTTCCTTACCCCGGGGGAATCGTCTCAATCTCCGACAGTAAAGATATATTCCTTAAGTTATCTGATTTTTTGGCTAATTTACAAAGATCCCAGCCCCAGCACTGACTGGCTGGGGTACCGGGCACGTGGGCACGTCACTGCCGGGAGAGTTGTCCCCAGCTCTGCTTGGGGCTCAAGAGCTCTTGGGGATGGGGTCTGATAGGGCCCAGCCATGAGGGAAAGGAGGTGGCGCTGTCCCGGGAAGGACTGCTCTCTCACTGGCCTCTCAGGGATGCTTGGGCCAGATCGGGATGGAGACAGACAGACGGCACCCTCCGATCCTGCGTTGTTCAAGCGCTCTGGGTCTCAGGAGAGGGACGGCCTCCCCAAAGGAGGAAGGCGGAGAGGAAGGGACAGAAGGGGAGAAGGAGGAGGGGTGTGGAGAGCTTGCGAGCACACACCCTGGAGTCCAGCAGACCTGGGTTCAAATCCTGGCACTACCCTTTGCCAGCTGTGTGGCCTCAGGTAACGTCTCGCTGCGACTCAGTTTCTCCGCCTGTCAAATGGGTATAAGAGCTGTTCTCCTGTCCTCAGGTTGGGAATTAAAGGAATAACGTGTGTTGGGGGCTTAACTCAGTGCTTACTACACCTCAGGCACGCATTACGTGGTCATGAGGGTGAGGATAATGAGTGGGCCGATAAAAGCGGTCTCTGTGCTACCATGGTGACAATAATAATAGGAATAATCGCATCTAACGTGTCTTGACCTATTTGATGCTCCCAGGTAGCTAGAAGGCTGCTCGATTAGATCCCTGCGCTACAGGTAAGGAAATGGGGGGCACAGAGAGGCTGAGTCACTCATCCAGCGGCACACAGGCGGTGGCTGAGCCGGGATCGGAACCCAGACAACCTGGTTCCAGATCCGTGTTCTGAATGTAACCTTCGCCCGCTACGACTTCCTGCAAAGCACATTCGCATCTGCTGGTTGGCTCAGAAACAGGGCAAGAGCGAGTGCCCCGCTTCTGCGGGTGCTGAAGCTGAGGCTCAGAGAGACAGCGGCACTCTGCCCACCCACTGCCTCTGACTCGGGCCAGGGGGCGGTGGGCGCAGGGCGAGGGCTCCACTCACTTGGACAGGGACACGCCACCCGGCTTGCCAATGAGGTCCTCGTGGTGCAAAACAGCGTCGCTCCAGGCAATGCCCAGGAAGTCCAGGATGAGCTTGAGGGAGCGCCTGGGGTGCAGCACCAGCTGCTCGTAGTACACGGGCAGGCACTTGTCCTTGCCCACCTCCATGCACTGGGCGTACATCACCTCGATGGCCTTGTTCCACTTGGTGAGGCAGTCGCGGTAGCTGCTGAGGTCAAAGCCGGCGATCGTGACCTTGCGCGTGATCATGGAGTGCACCGACGCGCGGCCGTCGCGCACCATCAGCAGGAACTTGGAGTTGGGGAACAGGCGCGACAGGTAGACGGAGGACTTGAGCGTGAAGGGGTCCTTGTTGCACAGCACGCGTGCCGGCTCCCCGTGCTTGGCGATCACCTCCAGGATGAAGGCCTGCATGGCGGCGTCCAGCACCTCGTCCGTCACGCCCGCCTCGTCCAGCCGCAGCTTCTCGCGGCCCGACTTGGACCAGGCCTGGCGCATGGCCAGCACGCGGGGGATGATGCGCGTCTCCTCGCCGCAGCGCACCTCGGGGTGGGCGTCCAGCATGGCGCGCATCAGCGTGGTGCCGCTGCGGGGCACGCCGCCCACGAAGATGAGCGGCATGGCCTTGCCGTAGCGGTACTCCACGCGGTCCGCGCCCACCATCACCAGGTCCTCCTGCTCCGGCCGCATGGCCCGCCGGGGCCCCCGCGGGCCCCCCAGCACCGCGCGGCACTCCAGCACCTGCTGCCCCACCTGGACCGCCAGCACCAGGGCCAGGGCGCAGCTGGCCGCCAGCAGCGCCCTCCGCACCGACAGGCGCATGCTGGGCCCGGGGTGGCGGGTGGGCCTTAGCGCCAGGTCAGCGGAGGGCGGGCGGGACTCGCATCTGGGGAGAGAGAGGGAGGCAGGAGTCAGGCAGGCCTGGGGGGGCTGCCGGCCCTAGCCAAACACGCTGCGATCGTATTCCTCATCCGACAGAGGGAGAATAACAATTATTAAAAAAAAAAAAAATTGTTAACGTTTATTTATTTTTGAGAGAGAGAGAGACGGGGGGGGGGGGGCGCGGAGAGAGAGGGAGACACAGAATCGGAAGCAGGCTCCGGGCTCTGAGCTGTCAGCACAGAGCCCCACGCGGGGCTCGAGCTCACGGACCGCAAGATCATGACCTGAGCGGAAGCTGGATGCTTAACCAATTGAGCTGCCCAGGTGCCCCGTAAGAATTATTTTTCAGTTGACCACTAAAGTATGGAAAATAATAATGCCCTGGGATGTCCAAATTCAGCAGCACGCCCACTTTGCAAGGACAAGGTTTCTGTGTGTCCTGTTCACGGAGGGCTCTCCAGAGTCTAGCACAGAGCCTGGTGCCTAGCAGGTGCTTCGTAAGTATTTGGGGGATGTGCCTTGGTCGACTGAGCAGGACAAGGTTCCAAGTGCTGTGACATGACGGCCGTAGAAACAGAAGGAAACCGAGGGCAGCTGGGTGCCTTAGCATCTGACCTCGGCTCAGTTCACGATCTCACAGTTTGTGAGTTCGAGTCCCACATCAGGTAAGCTTGAGCCCTGCTTCGGGTGAACAGACGTCCCGCTTTGGGTAAGCCTGAGCCCCACTTTGGGTGAGCCCCGCTTCTCTCTCTCTCTCTCCTTCTCTCTGCCCCTCAGGGGATTCTCTCTCTCCCCCCACCCCGCCCTTCTCTCTCTCTGCCCCTTGCTCCCTTGTGTTCCCCGCCCCCCCCTAAAATAAGAAAAAACAGAAGGAAACCAAGAAATGGAGAGGCTGATCACAGGTGCCCAGCTGGGGAGCAGCCAGGCTGGAGTAGAACATTCTGGCCCGGGCCAGCCAGCTCTAATGCCTGCTCTGAAGGACCACACCGCCTTGGTGAGAGATGCTTTTCAGGAGATGGTGTGGAATATGCTGTCCTGTTCTGGGCTTCTTCTGGAATCACTACTCACTCCCTCAGTCTTCATTCGGTGAATGGGTATTAAGTACAAAAAAGGTGCCGGGCACCGTGCTCAGTGCACAGGAAAGTGGGTAAGACAGCTGGGCAGGGGAGCGATAGCACACAAGCTATAGGCACCCAGTGAAAAGGGCTTCCCCTGTAAGAGGGATCGAGGAGGGGAAGGAGGAGGGAGGGCAGGGAGGGCCCCTCGGGGAAGGTGGCATCCAAGCGGAGTCCTGGATGAAGCTGGCCATGTGAAGATGCATGGAGGACTGACCCAGGCAGAGGGAACAGAGAATGCAAAGATCCCCAGATGGGAGAGGGTGGCCCCACACCTGGGAGGAGGGGGTGACAGCTTCTACCCGAGGAGGTGAGGGAAGACTTCCTGTAGGAGGCAGCCCCAGAGCCAAGTTCTGAACAGTGCACAGGTGGTTTTCAAACAGCCAGGTAGGAAAGAGAGAGGAGGGTGTTCTGGCAAAGGGAATGCCCAGTGCAAAGGCCACAGGCAGGTTCCTTGATGGATGCGAGCTTCAGCCGGAACCACCGAAGGACTGACCCAGCCTGCATCCCCACCACAGGCTGTAGCAAGCGGGACGTAAATATCAGAACGGAGGGAATGCACAATCTCGGCCCCGGGGTCCAAGCTGTCGAGAGCTTCAGCATTTCCTGGCTGTGTGGCTTTGGGAGAGTCACTTCCCCCATCTAAACCACAGTTTCCTCAGCTGCAAAGAGGGGTGGGGTGCACTGACCTCAAACGCTGAGAGGATTCTAGAAGCAACTAAGAAAGCAAAGATGAATCTCAGCCTGGGGTCACTGGCCGCCGTGGACATCAGAAAATAGCTGGGGACCCTCTCCCCAGGAAACTGTGCTTATCATATGCTGCTGACAATGGTGGGGGTTCACTGGTGCCCCGAATTCAGGGTCGGGGATGGGGAAATCTAATGCCAGGGCTCCTTTCAGGGAGAAGGCAGGCTGGGCAGGACAGAAAGCCACTTGGAAATCCCTCCCAGGACCTATCAACTTGTTCAAGTGCTCACTGAAATTCTCCTCTTCGACTTGAGACTAGAATTCTGTTATTATGTCAGTGTCTGTGCTCCTGGGGACCAGTCCATCACACTTTAGTTTAAATTAGAGCAATCACCCTTTCCTCCTGACACTTGGTGGGCAACGAGAGAATGGACCAGAAGGTGATGGGAGACGCACAGAAAGGAAGAAAAGGGGTAAGCTTTGGGGAAGCTGTTTCCAGAAAGGGTAAGTACAGTGTCTGTGCCCGTGTGTGTGTGTGTGTGTGTGTGTGTGTGTGTGTGTTCTCTAGTGTATATTTGGGGTCAGAAAGTGACTTGGATACTAAATATCAGGGGGAAAGGACTAGAAGAATGGACAGAATAAGAAAAATGTTACCAACACACCAGTTTTGGTTACTATTGATCATTCCTGTTCAGTTTAAACCAAAGCACATGAATTTTGGGTTCTTACATTTATGACGCACATGCTCAGCTAAAACTTTTACTATGCATTAGCAGCATTTAATGGGATCACCTCTATCACCCCTGGGGGAGGGACGCCTCGCCCTCAGCAGCTCAGAGAGAAGAAGCCACTGGCCTAGGGTCGTGTGGCCAGAGACAGGCCTGCATCTGACCAGGCTGAGGCAAGCTGTTCACTGTCCTCAGACAGGACACAGTGACAGGCCCCTCTCTGTCGCCAGAAGAAAACAGCTCAAAGCAGACAGGTCAGGCCTAAGCAGGAGAAAGCAAAGCCTAAGGGGTGCCTTGAAAAGAAAAAGTAGGGCAATGTGGTAAAAAGGACAGCCAGGGACCCACAAAACCAAAGGCAACTTCCTGGCCATCTACGGTCAAGGACCCCACTCTGCAGGGGCCAGAGCGCCCAGCCTGGGGATTCGGGCCAGTCTTCTACCCCCCACTATCCCGCTGGACCCCACCAAGGGCAGTGTCCCAGCATCCTGGCAGTGAGGACGGTGGGTACGAGACTCAGACGTGGCTTCTTAAAGCCCTGGGTTCAAATCCTGCCTCTGCTGCTTGCCAGCTGAGACAAGGGACTTCACCTCTCTGAGCCTCTGTTTTCCCCTCAAAGAAAGGGAAGGGTAATAATAACCCTTCCTCAGGGAGCTATCCTGAGATTCGGGGAGACTCTGTGCGAGGTGCTGAGATGAGCAAGCGCACCAGAAACGCTAGTCAGATGGGACACAGAGGGCGTTGGATTCTGGCCGTGCCTCGAATCTGCTCAGCGATGCCGGCCAAATCCCCTGCCCGCTGTGGGATCCGGCCTTCTCCTATTATAGGAGAATTGTCTTTCTAAGACATGAAAAATAGCAGAGGACTGTCCCCGACATGCTGCTGGGACCCAGTGCTGCATTTCTAACAGAGAGAACACCGGCCAGGGGAGTCTGGCTGCCCCATAATGGAAGTCGGGGGAGTGGAGTAGCTCTAGGGCTCGGGCGGGGCGGGGGCGGGGGGACTTCTGGAGGCACTTACCTCCCCCGGGCACTGTCATCTCTGGGCTCTAGCCCTTGTGGCCGCTCACGGAGACTGCTCGCTGGCTGTCCCCTGCAGAGGCAAAGGAGATGCCGCGTTAGGGGTGGGTGCTGTGGAGGGGGCCCGGCCCCCTCAGAGGGGCAGAGGAGGGTGCCAGGCTCCCCAGGGGCATCCAGCGGTGATTTGGGGGGAAGTTTTCTGGGGGGGCAAGTTGGAGTGCAGGGGGAGGCCATCTGAGCCCAAGATGTAACAGCTGGGGTCTGAACTCGCCTGGTCCTACAGGGAACGAACTGGTTTACTGTTCAGGCAGAGAGGTATGAGCTGAGAATCTGGGTTCAGGTGCTGCCGCCTTAGGGAGCTGTCGGGTGTCTGCGAACCAGGGTTCTCCCTTCCTCTTGGCCCAAGGACATTGGACATCAGGAAAAGTAAACATAAGGATAAGCAACAACTACCACCATTACATCACTAATCACCATCTGGGGCTGCTGGGTACGGTTGAACAGGCTGTGCACTGCCCAACTCCAAAAGGGCACCGCATACCTAGCCTATGATAAATAAGGCGCCCTCAGAGTAGGTCAGCATCCTGCCACTGCCACTGCCACATAATACTGACCCAATGCCTACTATGTGAGGACCTTGTATCATTTAGTCCCCCTACAAGGAGAGTGTGATGATCCCAATTTTCTCTTAATTGTTATTATTTTTCTAAATGCTTAATTTATTTCCTTGGAGAGAGAGAGAATGCAAGTGTGTGGGGGAGGGGGGGCAGAGAGAGTCGGAGAGAGAGAATCCCAAGCAGGCTCTGCGACATCATCACTGAGTCCAACACAGGGCTTGATCTCACAAACCTTGAGATCATGCCCTGAGCTGAAATCAAGAGTCAGACGCTTAACTGACTGAGCCACCCTGGCACCCCAATCCCAATTTTCGAGGAAGGAAAAAGACCTCAAGAGGAAGAGCAACTCACCCAGGGGACCACGGGAACCAGATCCCATCCAGATCCATGAGCCTTGGGTGCCCAGCTCTTAACCACGGTGGTAAAGGATGGATAGGATGGGGTCTGGCAGGAAGCCGGACTAATGTGGAACCAAGGGGCTCCTGGTGTACCTGTCATGCTGTGTCCTTACCATTTGGGGGCAGGGTGAGGAGTTTTAGTCTGATTCTCACCTTCCCCCATGTTACCGGTGGGATGACTGAGGCTCACGAGGGAAATTATTCCACAGACTTACACACGGAGTCCGGGGAGCTCCTGGTCCCTTTCCAGGAGGCGGGAGTGGTTAGGAACACAGCCCTGAAGCCGGACGGCTCCCTGACTCCATAAATCACCGTTCCTCGGAGCCTCAGTTCTCCTGTTCTGTAAAATGGGTTGTTGTCTGCTGAAAGCTCACGATGGCCTATTTACGGTGAGTGCTCAGAAACCTTTAGCTATTACTGTATCTGTGTTGTGTTGGAAATTATCTGGGTGTAGACTGTTACCGCGTCTCTCTGTCCTCTCTCCCTTTCTCCTCGCTTACTCCTCGCCTCTGTAGTTTGTGCCTGTCCTGGAAAAAGCAGGCTGATGAGGACTCGTAAACACAGCTGGAGAAGGGTATCCAGATGTAACCACAGCGACGAGCCACATGCACGCGCGCGCGCACACACACACACACACACACACACACACACACACCCTGCCTCCGAGCCTCCTGGGGGATGGGTGGCCAACAACAGAGACCTGCCTCTTGGAACAAATAAAAACAATTAGGGACGGGGCACTTGAAGCTCTTCCAGAGTCGAGATGGCTGGGGCCCAGGTGCCCTCGGGTGGCCCTTGAAATGCCACAGTGCTCAGAGAGGCCTGCCGGGGATGAGAGCTGCCCCAGACTCCCATTATTTACAGCTGCAGTCCAGTGTGGGGCACGGACCGCTCGGAAGGCATTTAAATTTAAATTAAGTAAAATGAAAAAAATTAAAAAACCAAAAAAAAGTGGTGGGAGCACCTCAGTGGCTCAGTTGGTTAAGCGTCCGACTTCGGCTCAGGTCATGGTCTCGCGGCTCGTGAGTTCGGGCCCCGCGTCGGGCTCTGTGCTGATGGCTCGAAGCCTGGAGCCTGCTTGGATTCATTTATTCCTTCTCTCTCTCTCCCCCTTAACCCTGCTCCTGCTCTGTCTCTCTCTCTCTCTCTCTCTCAAAAATAAAAATAAGCATTAAAAGAATAAAATAAATAAATTTCAGAAAAGGAAATTAAGGAAAACGAAAGAAAATGTTAAATTCAGCTTCTCGTGTGCACCAGCCGTATTTCAAGTGCCCAGCAGTCGTGTGGTGCCAGTGGCTACCGTGATCTAGGATGGGGTCAGTGAACCACGGACCAAATCCAACCTTCAGCCCTTAAGAATAGCTTGCACTTTTTTTTTTTTTTAAGGGAAAGAGGAGGGGGAGGAGCCGCGGGGAAAAGGAGAGGCAGCAAAACCCACCTTACGCACTCAGCAAAACCTGAAATGGTTAATATGTGGATACTTATAGAACAAGTTCGTGGACCCTTGCTCTGGAACATTCCCCTTATTTGCAGAAGGTTCTACCGGACAGCGCTGACTTGGAAGAAAAATGAGGTACACGGGAGGAGGTTGTGGAGTGTGTGGACATGAAGCCTCCTTTCCTTCTGGGAGGAACATCAGCATTTATTAAGCACCACTGTGCGCCAGGCACCAAACCGAGGGCATTCCGTGCCTCACCTCAATTCGTCCTTACAACAGCCCAATGGCAGGGTAGGGTGGCAAGGGGGCACCCCGGTTCTGCAGCTTAGGGATGACAGAGTCCCACGCGGGTGCGGCGTGTGCATAATTATGCCAAAAAGCAAAACCGCCAAATCGGCCGAACCGAACGGCAAACACAAACCCCAGAAGAAGAAAAAAGACAAGAAGGAAATACGTCGACTCAAGATGCCAACAGGAGTGGTGCTTGGTGATAAGTTTTCTCCCCAAGACACACTGTCACAGTCTTTCTGTGTAATAAAATAATAAAGCGACTAGTGTGTTTTTAATCATATGCCAGGTATAGTAGGGGGCCAGACTGCTTGGGCTCAGATCCCGCCTCCACCAGCTACTGGCTGTGTGGCCTTGCCAAGTCACTCACCCTCTCCGAACCTCAGTTTCTGCATCTTTAAAATGGGGATGACAGCAATACCTGAAAGGAGGCTCCCAGCGGGGGGGGGGGGCACCCGGACACTTGAAATGTAGCCAGTGTGAACGAGGATCTCGCCTCGTAGGGGTGGGGGGAGCTGTAAATCAGTTAGAACGTGGAGCTGTTCACAGGCTGGCTTTCGCTTTCTCGTTTCAGCTGCAGGAGAACCTTCTAAGGTGGGGCCTTTTATCCCCATTTGATAGGCTGAGGAGATTGAAACTCGGGAGAGTTGAAGTGGTTCGCAGAAACCACACAGTTTAGTAAGAAGAAAAGTCAGTTTCCAAATCTGGTTATGTCCCTAGATCCCTGACATCAATGTCACATGGTCAGTGGCAGCCGGGGAGGGCAGAAGGGACTCTGCTCTCTCTCTGCACTGGCCCAAGGGTTTCCCTGAATGACCGCTGGAAGGGAGGGGCAGGGAGAGGGCTGTTCGGTCTTCCAGATCCCTTTAGACCCACATTCATTCATTCCACAAATGTTTATTGAGCACCTACTATCGCCAGGCACTGATCAGATGCTGGGACACATCAAGGGCAGCAGACAGAGACCCCTGCCCGCATAGAGCTCACATCCTGGCGGGGAGCAAGGAGACCAGTGTGTGGGATCATGACGCCTGTGACACATGCTCGGAAGGAAATGCCCACAGCAGGGACTGGGAGATACGCCATATGGCGTCACAGAGGGAGGGGACATTTACACGGAGACCACACCAATCTGGGGTCGAACTCATTTGAACTTTCTAACTCAGCAGGGTTCCTCCAAGCTCAGCAGATCAACAGGTTCCCCAGGCCAGGGAGGCAGGTCGCCGGACTTACAGAGTGGCCTTGGAGGGGTGCCTGGCACCCCTGTGCCCGGGCTCAGCCACCGGCCCTGCAAACTTTCCCGGTGGGGACCAGCTTCCAAACATTCCATTACCATGGCTACTACCTACCCCGCTGACCTCACCACCCCAAGCCCCAACCCTTCCCTGGCAAAGCTGGGGAGACAGGAGACAGGTGATCTCTGGGGTAGGGCCCCTGGCGATCAGAGACCTCCGGAGACCCACTCCCGAGACAAGCCAGTCAGAGTCCAACGGGGCAAGAGGAAGAGGAAACAGAATGAATTCTGGGGCTCTGGACCAGGCTTGAGCATAGAAAGCATTCTCAGGGCTTAAAAAGGGAAGAAGAGACGGTAGGCTGGCGTGCTGCTTTAAAAGCATTAGGTCTTGGGGTGCCTGGGTGGCTCAGTCAGTTGAGTGTCTGACTTTGGCTCAGGTTATGATCTGGTGGTTCATGAGTTCGAGCCCCGCGTCGGGCTCTGTGTGGACAGCTTGGAGCCTGGAGCCTGCTTTGGATTCTGTGTCTCCCCCTCTCTCTGCCTCTCCCCTACTCGTGTTCTCTGTCTAAAAAATAAATAAACATTAAAAAAAAGAAAAAAATTAAAAAATAAAAGTATTAGCTCTTACTTATTAAGCACTTACTGTATGCCAGGTACTAAGCTAAGGGTTTTACACACATTACTGAATTTTGTCCTCACTATCTGGCCACCCCCATTATTTCTTTTGACCCTCCCTTATTAACCACCTGTTTACTGGAGCTCAGAGAGGTGGTGTCACCTGCCCAAGGCCACACAGCTGCTAAGCAGGGGAGCCAGGAGGAAAACACAAATCTTTGGATGTTTTTACCCAAAGTGACCAAAGAAGGGCTCCCACATGCGGTCTGGCCTCCCCCTCAGAGGCCCAGTTCAGCCCTCTGTTAAGGCACAAGATGGGGATGGGAACTGGGGAGGCCGCGGGTCATATCCCGGCTCCCCCGGTCAGCGGCTGGGTGTCCTGGGTCACTCTGGTGTGGCTCTCTGAGCCTCGGTGTTCCCACCTGACAAATGGGAATAACACCCAGACCAAAGAGAGTCTTGAGGAACTGGACGTAACTTCTACCAAGCCAGGCACAGAGTCAATATGCAAAACTAGGCGCGTTTAATATTATGAGTACTGTCCTCACAGGACGTGGACAAAGATCTGAGAAAACGAGTGGCCCGGCGAGGTGGGATCGGCAAATCGCCTCTGTGAAGGGCCGGGAAGCCAACGACCTTGGCCACGTGGGTCAGACGGTCTCAGACGCAGCTACGCCATTCGCGAGAGCAACTCCAGACAACACAGCAAGGAAGGCGTGTGGCTGTGCTCTGATGTACAAAACCAGGCACTGAGCTAGATTTGTCCCGCGGGCCACAGTGTGCCAACCCCCTGGCCTGCACGGCAAGGTTACGGTACGGGCAGCACACGCGCCCAGCAGGGCTGGGACGAGCCCAGGACGCGCGAATGCAGTGAGCCCCAGCGGGAGCTGGTGTATATTCTGGTCCTGCCCCCCCCCCCTTCGGGGGAGACCTCAGGTGGCCAGCCTTTGGTGGGTGAGAGGAAAACGTAAAATTCAGGGGAGCAAACAGTCCATTAAAAAAAAAATGAAGAAGCACGTGCACAGAATCCTCTGGTATCTGGTCTGTCGCCAAGTAAATAAAGACTCAGGGGGAGAAGCTTCTGTGTGTGTCTGGTGCTTTCCTGGACACTCTGCCTGACCAACAACCGAGGGGATAGACGCTGTTACCAGCCCCGTTTTACAGAGGGGTAAGGTGAGGCTCAGAGAGGTGAGGTGCCTAGCCCAAGGTCACACAGATGGTAACTGTGCCTGAACTGGAACCCAGGTCCTTCCCAGCCTTCCCCACTCCTCTGGCACGGCCCCTGGTTCCGGACTTCCTGCTCAGGGGAAACATGGTACGGGGGGCCCTGCCTGGTAAACAATGCAAACAGGAGAGGCCCAAGGGACCTTGCACTGGCCACACATTCATGGGTACACACACACACACACACACACGCACGCAGGCATGCCCGAGGCCCCGTCTCCATTCCTCTGCCAAGAAGCTGCCAGAGGGGAGGAAATGAGCACTGGAGCAGGAGTCCATTATTAATGCAGCCCTTGAGAGGGTAGGAGGGGGAGGTATTACCTAACTTCTTTGTGCCTCAGTTTCCTCATCTGTAAAGTGGGTCTGCTAACGGAGTTGTGAGACTAAACAAATGAAGGGCACAAAGCACTCGGGACAGGGCCCTATGACTGTATCCCTGTGATTTCCCCCCTCAACTCGGTTCCCAAACCCCTGTGCAGCACACCCCTAGGTCCCACACCCAAACACTATGATTCAGAAGTTACATGACGAGGCTCCGCGAGCTGCCTTTTACTAAGCGCCTCTCCCCTCGACCCTGCTGCTGGAGGAAATGCTACTTAGGGCCCTGGATTCGCATGCAAGGTGCCCACCCAGGCCAGGCGCTCACCCGGCGGTGCAGGGCAGCGTCAGGATGCAGCCCCACGACGCGCTGGTCCTTCCACCTGCTCGGTGCCACAGACCCCTTCGACTGTGACATCGACGGACCCCTTCAGAGAAGAGCGGGTTTTTATTAACGTTTACTCATTTATTCTGGGGGCGCGGGGGCAGAGAGAGAGGGAGAGAGAATCCCAAGCAGGCTCCGCACTGTCAGCGCAGAGCCCCACGTGGGGCTCGAACCCACAAACTGCGAGATCGTGACCTGAGCCAAAATCAAGAGTCGGACGCTCAACCGACAGCATCCCAGGTGCCCAGGTTTTAAATAGAATCAAATACAAGGATCACAAGGACACCAGTTATAGTAAAATCTGGCCAAGGACACGATTACCAAAAAACAAACAAAGGCTCTGATAAAGTGACCGCTGTGCTCATTTATCAAAAACAGTAAGGGGCACCTGGGTGGCTCAGTCGGTTGAGCGTCCGACTTTGGCTCAGACCACGATCTCCTGGTCTGTAAGCTGAAGCCCCACATCGGGCTGCCTGCTGTTAGCAGAGTCCACTTAGATCCTCTGTCCCTCTGTCTCTGCCCCTCCCCCACTTGCACTCTCTCAAAAATAAATCAAACATTTAAAACCAAATGAAGAAAGAACGAACGAAAGAACAAAAGAACGAACGAAAAATGAAAAAATGAAAGAACGAAAGAAAAAATGAATGAAAAACAAAACAGAAAGAAAAAGAGAAAAGAAAAGAAAAGAAAAGAAAAGAAAAGAAAAGAAAAGAACAGAGATCTAGAAGCAGGCCCTATAACAAATACAACGTGCACGCAGCGATGACAAGAGATGTCTATAGCCACTGAAATACAACATAAAGGTATGTGTGGCTCCTATTGGTGACCACGGCCCAGCTGCCTGGATCTGTCACCTACAAGGACACCTGGAGGAAATATTAAATCAGACTCAATAAAGATATCATTGGTTCCCATCCAGACTCCCGGGCCACTAGGGGGGCCTCCAAAGCTGCACTCCCACCTCGGGAGGGGTTCGGACTTGATGGCATAGTCCCGAGCGCGGCTTGGGTGTTTTGATTTTACATAAAAAAAATAAAAGTAGGAGGGGTGGCTGGGTGGCTCAGTCGGTTAAGCACGGACTCTTGGTTTCGGCTCAGATCATGATCTCGCGGTTCGTGAGTTCGAGCCCCACGTCAGGCTCTCTGCTGTCAATGCAGAGCCTGCTTCAGATCTTCTGTCTCTCTCACTCTACTCCTCCTCCAGCCTCTCTCTCTCTGTCTCTCAAAAATAAACAAAAAAAATAGTAATAAAATAAAATAAATTTAAAAAATAAAAGTAGGAGGCGATACAACTATTACAAAGAAACATGGCCTCCGCCCACGCTGGGCATCACATGCCAGCAGGTGACCTTGGCTCAAGTCTGAAGTAGAGGACACCGGGGACCAGAGTCGGGGTGACTGTGGCCCCAGACCCGGAACACGCGGCCCCGCGGGGAAGCTGAACAAGCTCTGCGTCTCAGCCACCGGCAGTGCAGAGACCCCAGGTGTGCACCTGCCTCGGCTCTACACCCCTAGCAGTGCCCTCTCCTGTCTCTGGGCCTCAGTTTCCTCATCTGTAAAATGGGCCCAAGAATTCTTCTGAGAAAGACCGCTGTGAGGATTCACAGAGACGGAGGCTTCACTGAGAGAAGGTTAGTTATGCAACCAAGCCCACGGTCCACCTTGGAATGTTTTCATCATCTCAAAGAGAGACCCCAACTGTTAGCTATCACCCCAATCCCTTATCTCCCCCACCCATGGCAACCATGGGATCTACTCTCTTTCTATGGATTTGCCTCTTCTGAACATTTCATATACAGTCAACCCTCGAACGACATGGGGGCTGGGGGGCCGACCCCCCAGGCATCCGAAAATCTGCAAACAACGTTTGACCACCCCTGCCCCAAACTTAATAGCCTGCTGTTCACCAGGAGCCTTACCCATAACATCAACAGTCCACCAACGTATATTTTGTGTGTTACAGGTACTCTAAGCCATATTCTTACACTAAAATAAGCTGGAGCAAAGAAAGTGTCATGAAGAAAATCATAAAGAAGAGAAAATACATTTACGGTACTGTCCTATATTTATATATATTTTTAAAAATCCGTGTATAAAGTGGGCCATGTATTTGAAACCTGTACTGGCCAAGGGTCAACTGTAAACGGAACAGCATGGCATGTGCTTTCAAGGCTCACCCATTGGTTTCGATTTTTTTTTTATTTGCATTAAAATGTTCTCTACCTTGATGACAGAATTTTTGGACACCCCCCTACGTTCTGTGCCCAACGCAAGTGCCTCGCTCACCACAGCCTCCAGGACAAACCTGGGTTTGTTTCTACAAACCACAAATCGATGCATGGCTCTGCTCACACCTGTACTCAGGAGCTGGGGAGCCTGGGGACCCCAGAAATGCCGGGATGGCAGGGGCCACTGGGCATCTCTCCGGGAAATCCACACACAGCGGCATAACCAGGTTCCCCCACAAAGCCCTGCTCCTTCTGGCACCACTCTGCTCAACTCGCCTTGAGAAATTCTACAACTGTGGCCTTGAGGTAAGCATTTATTGAGCTCCAGCTGTATACACTATGTGTCATCTCCCCCCACACCGAGCTCAGTTCTCCTTAGACAGTCATGGCACACTCACTAAGGCAGGCAGTGAGGCCAGGGGACAGACAGGGGACAGGAGCCGGGCTCATCTCTGCCGCTCCCTGGCTCGCCAGCTCTGGGCAAGACACTGACCCTCTCTGAGCCTTGGTTTCCTCACCTGTTAAATGGGGTGTGCGAGGAGATTTCCTCCCGGGGGGCTGAGAGAAGACAAGAGTCCATGGGGAGTTGTCACTTGATCAAAGTGAATGTATGCTCACTCAGTGGGCACAGAGCTGAGGGCCATGTGACCATGGCACCATCTGAGGCTCCCAGCCACCCCGAGAGGAGGTACAATGACATCCCACTTTACAGACGAGAAATCAAAGCCTCGGGGAAGTTAAGTAGCTTGGCGACCACCCGGAGACTGGTAGGTGTGGGCCAGGATTTACACTGAGGTCTGACTCCGAAACACTGGATCTTAGACATCGAGCTGGCTTCATTCGCCTTTTCATGGGCCAGACTCCTTCACTCAGAGACCTGACGCAGGACGAGGGGAAAGTGCTTCCAATCCTGCAACCAGGACATGCCTCTTCCCTCTCCGGGACTCAGTTTCCCCACCACTGACTCGTGAGGGGTGGCGGAGCTCTGAGACGCCCTTCCCTGCCCCACACCCAACTTCCGCAGCTAGAATCCTCTCTGATTCAACACCTCACGTGGTGCACCCTGTAAGATTTCACCCGCAAAAGGAGTTCAGGGTTCGCATTTGAAAAAAGACAAAAGAGGCCAGTGTCCTTATCTGTAGAATGAGGACAATGGCGGTGCCCACCTCCAGGGGCTGCTGAGAGGGGACAAGACAGCACATCCAAAGTGTCTTACCAATCCCCTGACTCCAGCTGGAACCCCCAATGCAGCCCAGGATGCCCCCACGCTCCCGGCTCTCCAAGACAAGGGCTGTGAAGGTGACCTTGGGCAAGGCTCTTAACCTCTCTAAACCTTAAAACAGAAATCGGAAATCGCTTTCCAGGTCCGCTTCGCGAGGGCTCCCCTGCTCAGTGTGGCCACGGCAGGTGGCCCGGCACCAGCATCTCAGAAACTCTTTAAGGCCTGGAAGCCACGGACTCCAGGGAGAGGTCTCGGCCACCCGTACTCTCCAGTCTTGGGAAAACCGTCCAGCTGAGGCCATCCGGATTTCACCCCACAGGGTTCTGGCGAATTCCCAAGGACAACTGCCTCTCAGGCCTAGGAGGGAGGGCTGTTCCGAGCAAGAACATTCACCCTCTCTTTGGCCATGACTGACGTATCAGGCCACCGCAGACCGCCGTGGCTTCTCCTAATTGGTCTTCCTTCCTTCCTTCCTTCCTTGGCCAGCACCCAGCTCAGTTGCCCGCCTCAAACAGGACACGGGTGATGAGGCAAGGGGCAGGGTGCCCAACAGGGGTTAAGGGCATGGGAGGACGGCTCAGGAGGGAACGAGTCCACATTTGGCTCCGCTGAGGATGGGCCATGAGACCGGGGGCGGGGGTGGGAGGCAGTTAACATCAAAAGTCTCAGTTTCCTCCTCTGTAAAATGGGCTGAGCTGCCTCCCTCAGAGGGTTGCCGGGGTGCCTACTGAGGCAAGTGCTTAGGGCCGGAGCTGAGAGAAGGAGTCCAGTACATGCCAGCTATTAAAGCATCATCATCGTCTCTAATTATTCTAATTAAACATTCCACACTACAAACACAACAGACCCAGATGTGACCCTGTAAGAATTCATTACCCCGCAAGGCATCCTGGATAAGTTAGGGGACAGAGGTTAGCTGATCCCATGATGGTACATATTTAGGTTGGAAAAATACTCCAGAAGGGTATACCCTAAAACGCTTCATTTATTTCTCCTTCCACACCACCCCTCTGACCCCCTGAGTTTTCTAACTCTCCAACAGTGAGTATGTATCAGTGGCACGATACAAAAGAAAAGAATGGAAAAATGAAATGCGGGGGCGGGGGGGTTGTTCCCAGGTTCGCGGCATAACTTGGAGACCTTAAGCTCTGGAATACAGAGCCAGCTGCCGAGACAACCCACAGCAAGCCCAGAGAGGAGAGTCTGTCTGGTCAAGGTCACGGAGCAGGCCGGGCCTGGGCCCAGCTTTCCAGACACCCAGCCCTGGGCTCCTCTCTGCTGGCCTCGTGCTGGCTCACTCCCCTAACAAGATGAGGTAGGTTGACCTTCTGATTTAAAGTCTGGCTCTGAAGTCAGGGTGAAGATCTTGGCAGGGCCAGGAGCTACGTGACCTTGGGCAGGACACTCCACTTTTGCGAGCATCAGTTTCCTTTATCTGTAAAATGACAATCAGCCTTGTGGCAGTGCCAGATGGTTTCTGTGCGGATTAAATAAAACAGTGCAGGTAAAGTACTTACTACTCTACCTGGCAAATAGTAGGTGCTCTGCGTCCTATTATTATCGTTATCACTATTATTAGTACTTGGAATCTAGTCATGTCGGGCAGGATCCTTTGAAGGGCGTGGAACGCTAACCCAGTAGGCACGGGTAGGAAATTGAGACTTAGGTACTAGGGAGCCATGGCAGGTATTTGAGCAGGAGAGGTGCAGTAGGACTCCGAAGCTGCATAGGGCTGGCAGCCAGTGCCCATCTACAGGAAACTTTCTGCCAAGGTCCTCTGTCACATCCTTGGCCATCCCCCTAGCGCTGCTGTGCAAAACCAGCACAATCCCCAAGGGGGATTTCTGGGTGCCAGCTGGGCACCGGTACATGTCAAGTGATCAACAAGCCGGGGGACCTGAAGCAGCCCAGATGGCCTCAGTCCACAGGTGCGGGGACCAGGAGGTCCAAACACCCGGCAGGGGCCCCAGGGTGACAGAGGAGAGATGGCCCCTGTCTCAGAGCCATGAAGAGTGGCTCCCTTCTACTTTCCTGTGTGACCTTGCACAAGTCCCTCCCTCTCTCTGAGCTCCTCTGCCCAAATGCAAACAAGGTCTTAACTGCTTCCTTCTGCTTCAGGGCTGCGGCTGGGGGGGGGGGGGCGGCGGGGGTGCTGCAAGCCTCACAGTAAGGGCAACAGTGGTTTCCTCTGGTTGTTCCCAGTGTGTGCCAGGCACTCTGCTGATCCCTTCAGGTGCAAACTCTAGTTAAACCCTCACAACTCCTTGGGGCGCCTGGGTGGCGCAGTCGGTTGAGCGTCCGACTTCAGCCAGGTCACGATCTCGCGGTCCGGGAGTTCGAGCCCCGTGTCGGGCTCTGGGCTGGCGGCTCAGAGCCTGGAGCCTGCTTCCCATTCTGTGTCTCCCTCTCTCTGCCCGTCCCCCGTTCATGCTCTGTCTCTCTCTGTCCCAAAAATAAATAAACGTTGAAAAAAAAAAATTAAAAAAAAAAAAAAAAAAAACCCTCACAACTCCAGGGGCGCCTGCGTGGCTCAGCTGGGTGAGCGTGCAACATCAGCTCAGGTCATGATCTCATGGTTCGTAGGTTTGAGCCCCTACGTAGGGCTTTTCATGACAGCACAGAGCCTGCACTGGATTCTCTGCCTCCCTCTCTCTCTCTCTCGCTCTCTCTGCCCCTCCCCCGCTCGTATGCGCGCTTGCGCTCTCTCTCTCAAAAATAAATAAACATTAAAAAATATCTTCTAAACCCTCACAACTCTAGAAGAGGTCCTTGTATCATTCCTAGTTCTAAAATTTATTTAAGTATTCAAGTCACAGGTACAATCTTCATTTTTCTTTTTTTTTTAAGAGACGGCTTAAGTCTCCTTGGAGCAAGATCTCCAATGCTGTTTTGGTTAGTTAGTTGGTTAGTTAATGTTTATTTTTGAGAGAGAGAGACAGAGCGCGAGCAGGGGAGGGGCAGAGAGAGAGGGAGACACAGAACCCGAAGCAGGCTCCAGGCTCCGAGCTATCGGCACAGAGCCCGACGCGGGGCTCGAACTCACGGACCGCGAGATCATGACCTGAGCTGAAATCCAGTCAGATGCTTAACCAGCTGAGCCACCCAGGTGCCCCGTGGTCCCTTTTTCTAAGAGGTAACCACGGTCGATCAGTTTGGGGAGGAGCCGCCTGTCCTTTCTATGAGGTCCTGGTCGGACATGTATCTGAATGGCCATCACACAGGGCCTCCCTCCCACCCTCCCGAGCATCCCTCCTCCCCTCCTTCCACGCGCACACCATCATCTCCCGCCAGGGACCGATTTTACCCTTCAGGGGGACAACTGGCAATATCTGGAGACAGTTTTGGTTGTCACAGCCAGGGGCCATCTCAGGAGCAGAGGCGGGGGTGTGGCTAAGCGTCCTATAATGTCCAGCTCAGCCCATACCACAAACGATCATCTGGCCCCAAACGTCCGTGACGCCGAGGCTGAGAAGCCCTGGATCACGCACGTCCTGAAACCCGCTTAATTCCCTCCACGTTAGGTCACGGGGGTATCGCACACGTGTTCGCCACTCAGTAAACGTTGCCGGAGCACCATGTGTTCCCTGTAGCCCAGCCAGACCCAGGTTAGCCAGGGGTCACATGAGCGAATGACAGAGGCAAAGCCCCAGCGCTCAGACAGCGGTCCATCCTCACAGAAGACAAGACCCCTCCTTTAAATTGTGCGAGAGCACCTCCTCCCCTTTCCCCAGCAGGGATGGCCCACCATCCGTGGTCAAAGCCTTCCTGAGCGACATTTAGGCTGTTCCCATCTCTGATGCAACCGGCCCCATCGCTAAGGAGCAGGCCTCCTCATACCCACGTGTGAGAGGCACCCTGGGGCCTTGCTAACTGCATCAGCAGGGTTCCCTGGGAGCTTGCTCTTCCCCTCTGGCAGGTTCCAGATCCAATCTGCATTTTAACAGACCCGCGGGGATTCCCATGCGTGTTAAAACTTGAGAAGCACAGACCTAGGCAGCTGCGTAAAAAGGGTCCGCTGGCTGGGGAGCCGCGCGTCTCGACACCTCAGCAGAAACTGCCAAAGCGCCTCCAGAAGGCCAGGGGTCTGTGAGTCCTCCTGCACCGACTTCGGACTGTCAGACGCTGCTGTTTTTGTGAAGCTGACGACTCCTCCCCTTTTCCAGATACGAAGACTGAGGCTGAACAAGGTGTGCAGACAAGCAGGACCCCTCTCAGCTCTGGCTCTCAGGATCTGGCCAGGCCCCCCCGGGCATGTCCCCTGCCAGCTTCCTGCCCACCCACTCTGGCTGGCAGAAAGCGGCTCAGAGCAGGGAGGCGGAAAGGTCACGGCTCTCCTGGCAAAGGAAGGAAAGTTCCCGAGGTGGGGCACGAGCTCCGTGGGCTGGGCATCTCCGAGTGCCACTGGGGAGGCTGCGCTGTACCCACTTATGTCCAGTCATCCAGGACGGAGGACCAGGCCCGGGGACAGCGCAAGCCGGCCCTCATCGAGCACAAGAAGTGATGTCAGGATGCTGGGGTGAGGGTGAGGACGGGGCCCGTGCTGGGGACGGAGAGGGCCCCGGGGCCAAGGAACTGGTTGGGGCCCCAGCTTCAACTGATGAGGTGCACATATGCGCCTCAGTTTCCTCCCCCTGAAAATGGGCTCACACCAGCAGCTGCAGAGAGTTGCCGTGAGGAACTGATCCGCGCGAATCGGTCCACACACAGTAGCGTTATCTGGAGGCCTATCTCCCCCCTGCAGCTGGCACTGAACTGCCCCCCTCGACTACCCCGTCCCCACCGCCACCGGCCGTGGTCAGCTCTGCTCTCCACCCCCCCCCGACAGATGAGGATACCGAGGCTCGGCGCCCTACCCTTGATCGCAAACTGAGACACGGTCACGGGAGCGGTGGCCCTGCACTGACAAGGCCTGCGTTCCCCGTGTGAATTCTGCCTCTGTTGAGCTGTGTGGACTTAGGAAAGCCCCTTCTCGTTTCTGAGCCTCAGTTTCCAAAGCAGGGGGCAGCGGGGACATAATCCAGAGATGGGAGATGGGGAGCCACCCAGCAAACGGGAGACTGCCATGCCCAACGTCCCCTGACGCTCCACACTGTCACCCCTCCAAAGACCCAGCCCAGGAAGACCTGTCGTCTGTGGGCATCTCTCCTACGCCCCAAGTGCGACCTGGGTGAGGCCATGCAAAGCCAGCAGCCCCCAGGGAGGGCAAGTCACTTGCTCGAGGCCACACAGCTGATAAAGCCGTGGAGGGCAGAGCAGGGCAGGGCAGCAGAAGGTGGGGAGTCAAACCTGAGTGGGGTGCAGGCTGCAGCCAGCAGGGCAGAGAAGGACCAGGTTAGGTCTGGAGTGGACGCCGGCAGAAGCAGGCAGACTGGTGGGGGCGGGAGCCAAGGTCACTCCTGCTGGCTTTTAGCTGTGAGGCCTCTTTGAAGGAGCGGGCAGTCCTGGGATGTGCCCGCCCCTCCGCACAGGCTCCTCCTCCCTCCGGGGCCCAGTCTGGTCACCTGCCCCTACATCCCCAGCAGCCACTACCTGCCTGGGCATCAAGGTTTCTCTCTGTGGCCACAGCTCAAGCCTTGTAGGCTGCACTGTCTCCCTATGGCCGAACTCATCCCATCCTCTGGAATCTTCTCTTACCACTATGGCCGGAGGGTGTTAAGTTCCAAGGAAACCCGACCAGGTGGCTCCCCCGCCTAACCCCTTCCACGAGCCCTCAGCCTCAGTAGAACATTCCAGCTCCTCCCCAGGGGTTATGACAGCGACATCCACGGTGAGCCATGCGTGGAATCCAACTGTCCAGAAGCCACATTGAAGAAGGAAAAAGAAAAAGGTGAAATGAAATTTGATTCTAGACTTCTATTTAACTCCACATATCCAAAATACCATCGTTACGCAATATAGAAATGTAAATAAGTCAACATAAAGCACATGTATGATTTAAAATCAGTACCAAGATTAAAATTAATGAGACATTTTCCCTCTCCCCCCCACCACCCCTGCTTTAGCACTATGTCTTTTAAATCTGGGGTGTATATTCGACTTTTCACCGGGCCTCTCTGATCTGTATCTGGAGCTCACAGAATTTACGGTTGAAAAAGTACATTCGCGTCCCGAAATAGTCCCACACATGCTTCCAAGTTTTCCAAGAACGGAATCAAGTATCTGTGTTGCAATCTAAATTTAAATGATCTTGAAAATAAAACACTCAGTTCCTTAGCCACACCAGCCACATCGCAAGGGCTCGACAGCCACATGGGGCTTAGGGATCCCGGAGGGTGGGGTGGGGGTTGTGGGGGACACAGGCTGATCAAGTCCTTAACTGTGTGTGCCTGGTCCCCGCGGTCCTCTCCTGCCTCATCTCCAGGCTTGAGCTTGGAGTGAAAGCCCCTGAGCACACAGGGGTCCATCTCCAAGATTCACCAGCGCCCTGCCTCAGCGGCCCCCGCTTCCTGCCTCTTCCCACTGACTCCTTCAAAATTCAGCTCCAGATTCCTCCTTCTGCAATGGCTCCTCTGACATCCTCTGGATAGGGTGATGCTCCTAGTCCCTCTGCTCGCGCCCCTGACTGTTAACGTCGCACCCTCTACTCACCAGACGACAGTAGCATCCCCTCCCCAAGGTGCACCGACCAACAGTATCTCCAGCTAGTGCCAGTGTCCCTGGGAGCGCAATCACCTCGGGGTGGAAGCCAGTGCCTGGCGCACAGAAGGCACCCAAGCGTGTGCCTGAACGCAAGAGGCGTACTCAACTTTACTCAACCCCGTGAGGCTTGCCTCCTCCAAGAAGCCTTCCGTGATGCCGTAGCCCAGTCAGCGCTTCCTCTGGGTTCCCGCAGCCCCCTGCGCTCACCTCCAGAGCCACCCAACCTGGAGATTGGTATATAGTAGGTGCTTAATAGATATTTATAGAACTGACCTGAGAAACAGAGAGGATTTAGGTTGAGAAAGCTCCACAGGGTGAGTGTCGCCTGTTTTAGGTCAGGGTTCTTTCATCCCAGCAAAGGTTCTAAAACAGTCACAGCTCCATCTACACGCTAAGCACTGGGCTAAACATAAAGACTCTGCAGGGTTCAGAGAGGGAAACTGAGGCTCAGACAGGTAGAGGGCTTGCCCTGTCTTCAAATCAAGGATTTTGAGGTTCAAAACGTTCTTCAAACGTTCACCCATCAGGGAAGTAAATGCAAATTTAAAAGTACAATAGAAGACTGCTATATAGCTGAATCGCTTAAAAAAAAAAAAAAAAGATAATACCAGGTGTTAGCAAGGATGTGATGCCATCAGAAATGCATCTAACTCGTCACCAAAGTCCCAATAGCACCAAATGTTCCCAAGAGCACCATCCGCAAAAGCCCCCAACTAGAAACTACCCAGACGCCCATAACCAAGAGACTTCACATGTAAATACGAATAAATAAATATACACCCAACAGCCAGGCAGATGAACAAGCCAACACTTGACACAACACTCAGGATGAATCTCATAGACCTATGTTGAGCGGGGGGGAAAAAAGCCAATACAAAAGAGAGCATCTGCGTTTTGACGTATGTGAAGTATTTTATACTTGATAGGTCTATAAAGTACAAAGGCAGGCAAAATTAATCTCTAATAGGAGATTTAAGGATGGTGGTCAGCCTTTGGGGAGACCTGACTGGAGGAGGGGTACGGACATCTTGTTGGAGGGGGTACAAGGCATGTGCTTTAAAAAAGATTTTTTTTAAGTTTATTTATGTATTTTGAGAAAGAGAGAGAGAGAGCAGTCAAGCAGGGGAAGGGCGGAGAGAGGTTGGGGGGCGGGGGGCGGGGGCGGAATCCCAAGCAGGCTCCACGCTGTCGGGCAGAGCTGGACGCAGGGCTCGATCCCACGACCCGGGGATCCTGACCTGAGCGGAAATCAAGAGTCGGATGCTTAACCAACTGAGCCCCCAGGCGCCCCGAGGCACGTGCTTTTTTTCTCGATCTGGTGCCGTCACACGGGCACGTTCACCTGCAAATTCATCGAGCCGTCCACCCATGATGTACGCGGCTTTCTGTACGGATGAGAGCCTTTCATAAAAGTAGTCTTAAAGAGCCACACTCGGTCAGAGGCTGAGGAACGGTGGTGCTGCCCGGGCACCCCACCCCCACCCTGCACACCTTCCTGTTTCTGCTACAGCGGAGCACACAGGACTCCATTCATTCCCTCAACCGGCAGGCGCCCTCCCAGGGCCAGGCTCGGTGCCGGGCGCTGGGAACATAAAAGTCAACAGGGCCGAGGCCTCCGATCCCGCCACCCACAAGCCAGTTCCTGGTACACACGTCCCCAAACCCACACCCAAGAAAGGAGCAGCCAGGCTGGGGGAGCTTTTGAGGGGAGGCCAAGGAGGTGATGCCTACTATCTTCCTCTTTCCTCGGAGCGAGAACATTTTCAGGCGTCTTCCTTCCGGACCCCGGGCCAAACCCCAATGTTCAGACACAGGTAGCAGGAGATTCCTACTCTGCTCCTCCAGGCTGACGACCCCTGGATTATCACCTCCAATCCAGAACTCCCTCCCCAACACCAGACTCGGGCAACCACTGTCTCCTCGTCACTGCCACTTGGGCGTTGACCTGGCGCCCCAAGCTGATCGCCTGGTTATCCCCCCAAATACATGCTACCCTCACTTGGTGGCAGCGTATTATCCGCAGGCCGAAAGGCTTGAAGGCAGCCCAAAGCAAGACTCCCCCCTCTCTCTCCCAACCCCAACCCGACCCAGCAGCAAATCCTGCCGACCTCACCTTCAAGACAGAGCCATGCAATGATTTCTTGGCTGTGACACCAGAGGCACAGGTAGCAGAAGAAAAAAATAACAGGCGACCGGAACTTCGCGGAGAGTAAAACATTTTGTGCATCAAAAGATATCCGAAGAGCAAAACGCCAACCCACAGAAGAGGAGACAATATTTGCAAGTCACGATAACCAGAACATACGAGGAACTATAGCATGAGCCACCTGATTCGAAACTGGGTAAGAGAGCTCAGCAGACATTTCTCCAAAGATCTACAGATGGCCAAAAAGCACATGGAAAGCTGCTCAACGTCACTGACCATTAGGGAAATGCAAGTCAAAACCGCCACGAGAAAGCACCTCGCATCCGTCAGGAACAATGTGAATACCTCCCCATCCTACCTGGTCCCCACCTCCAGCCCCCCTACTCGCCAACAGTGTGCATGTCAAGGCTCCCAGATACCCTCAGGATGCAATTCTTCTCATGGCTTGTGGGGGCCTCACGATCACCACCCTGCACGCCAGCCAAACGGATTGTCTATCGACCTGATAGATGCCATGCACCCCTGATTTTCCTATTTATGTTCTCAGTCTACCTGCGACTCCAGGTGTGAGCATGTGTCCCAGGACACAGTGTCAGTTCAGGGACGGATACGTAACTCAGTCCAGGTCTGTGAAAGTCAGCTAGAGCCTCAACAGGATCTTCTGGGGAAGCTAAGCAAATAGGGTGCGGGGCCGGAAGTACGGGGACATCTCTGGTCACCACCTGCAGAGCCTGCCTGAGAAGCCTAGGCAAGAAGATGGAGCCACGACTCCCTGCCATTAGTTGGATTCCTGGATCCAGCCATGCCTGAAGCCATCCCTACCCCTCAACTTGTTAGTGACATGAGCCAATACTTTTTTGCTTAATTCCATGGAGCTGGGTTTCTGGCTTTGTCAATCAAGAGCCCTATCTAACAGGTACCCAAATATCCTCTACCCAACGTTATCTTGGCTTGTTATCACCTCCGCTCAAGCATCACCTTTTCCAGGAAATCTTCCAAGAACGCCCAGATTAGACTAAGTACTCCCTATGTCTCATGGTTCCCTATGCCTACCCCTCACCATTTTCTACGGTAATTGCTGTTTGCCCCTTCATCTCCCGTACTTGACTGTGGGGAGCTGATGGGCTGCAGGGCCCTGCAGCCTTTTTAAAATTTCTTTTGTATTCCCATTCTTAACGCAAAGCCTGGCACACCCACAGGCGTCAGTATTTCATTTTTTTGAGCTCACTGTGTTGATTGCCAAATGTCCTCAGGTATCAGGGAGCAGTGAAAGAATGGGTTTTGCAGGAAGAAGGACTCAAGTTTGAATTCTTCCCTATCATCTTTGTGACCATAGGGAAGTCACTTGACCTCTCTGAGCTTCATTTTCTTATCTGTGAAAGGCAAACGGCAGCTAACTCCAACGGATGGCAGTGCCTACGCCCACCTTCTCCTCCAGGGCCAAAATTCTGCCTCTCTCTTCTTTCTGCTCCATTACTGGTGTGGATTATCTGTCCCGCTGCCTACCAAACGTGCATTCTCTGACCCCCTGGGATCGGTCTTTGGGACCAGGATGGCGCTGATCCCATGCTCAGGACCAGTGATGGAGGGCTGACCAACAAGGGTACAGAAATTTAGAGATGGGCATGGGCAGGAGGGTGAAGAGGAGTCAATCCCAGGATTTTCAAGAATTACTAGAGAAATGGCTCCCTTACAGCCAAGACTGGTATGTATGCCCGGGAGTGTTCCTGGGGACAGCATGCCTGAGAATGAAGCCACCACAAAAGAAAGTCTATCTAAGAGACACGTCCTAATACAGTGGAGCACCTGGATCCAGCCATACCTGAAGGTGATGTGCCTTACCTGACCCAATAAATACACCTACCTAATCATTTCTTTTGACCTCTACGTGCTTCCCACTTAGTGGTCTTCTCCCAGGCCCCAGAATGATTTTTTTTTTTTTTTAAATGCTTTGACAAGCCTAGGCAAAACTGATTTCCAAAGTCTTACATAGAGACTCAGGAGCCAGCTAACCACTCGAACTTCTGCCCCAAGGGTGTAGGTAGAAGTTTTCCACATGTAGAGTTTTCCACACGGGAAGCCAACTCTTACAAAAAAGTCAGGTTGTTCCTGTATATTTTGCTTTACACAAAAGTCAGGCTGTTCCCATATATTTTGCTTAGAAGGTCTTTGGCTGCCCCCGGGTTGTAATTTATGGCTTTTTCTGATTGCATTACCTTCCACTTCTTTGCTGTGGAGGTTTTGCAAGGGCTGCAGGTCAAGAGGTCGTGTCCCCAGATAAGAAGGTCCACACCTTTTTTTTTTTTTATGGTTCATCCAAGAGGCATTTGACTTTCATCCTGGTGATACTGTGGGCATGTGAGTCTGGACAGAAGTAGGATTTGGGTGTTTGTTTTTTTTTTTTTAAAGTTTATTTATTTTGGGGCGCCTGGGTGGCGCAGTCGGTTAAGCGTCCGACTTCAGCCAGGTCACGATCTCGCGGTCCGTGAGTTCGAGCCCCGCGTCGGGCTCTGGGCTGATGGCTCAGAGCCTGGAGCCTGTTTCCGATTCTGTGTCTCCCTCTCTCTCTGCCCCTCCTCCGTTCATGCTCTGTCTCTCTCTGTCCCAAAAATAAATAAACGTTGAAAAAAAAAATTAAAAAAAAAAAAAAAAGTTTATTTATTTTGAAAGAGAAAGAGAGAGCACAAGCAGGGGAGGGGCGGGGAGAGAGGGAGAGAGAGAATCTGTGCTGTCAGCACCGAGCCCGATGTGGGGCTCGAACTCACCAACCGTGAGATCACGACCTGAGCTGAAATCAAGAGTCGGACGCTCAACCGACTGAGCCACCCAGGAGTGGGCGGGGGGTTTTAAGAACACAATTTGCAGGCTTGGTTCTGAGGCCACACCAACCTGGGCATCTAGTTTCCCTGCCCCTCTATTTCCCTCTTGGACAAACACAGCCCAGGACCAGGAGAGTTTTGTCCCTCACCTGCTCATGAAGGAGACAGAACAGCAAAGGTCTCAAAGGCCCCAAGAGCTGTTCAGAACAAGAACACTTAACGGATTGAAACCCGTGAGGAAGGAGCACCTCCTCACAGCTCACTGTCCTCCGGGAGGGCCACTCCAGATTCGGAGTGAGTGAACAGCCTTTTCCTACAGAAAAATGGTTTGGGCCCCAGAGGAGGCCTTGGACCCTGTTGGAAAGTATTTCCATCTGCAGACTTGCCTGGACATGGCCAGACACAGGACCAGGTGTGGGGAGAGTCCTTGAACTTCTCTGAGCCTCAGTTTCTTCATCTGTTAAATGGGTGAACAATATAATCCTTATTGCCACAAATTGTCGAGCACTTCTGTGCAGCGGGCACTAGACAACCTTATCTATAATCTTCCCGGCACCCCAAGAGATGGTCATTATTATGATCCCCATTTTACAGGTAAGAAAACTGAGGCCCAGAGAGGGGAAGTGGCTGGCCCAAGGTCTCACAGCTTGAGTTCCGGGCAGGTGGCATTCTAATTCAAAAGCGTCTTACTCAAAAGGCCCCATTTCCCCACCATATCATATCATCATATCCTCTGGATGCCAGCGCCACATCACTGTGAGCTTTCAAGGACACCACACACAAAAAGATAAATGTGCACCTGTTTGCTCAGGAACTGGCAAGTCACAAGTGCGATTCGTAAGGGAGAGGATTCATTTTCAGAAATACCAAATAAAAGCTGTGCTGCCTAATTAACAAGAGGTTTACAACCTGCCGCAAAGTGTACGAACCCCTCCCACCCCCCATAATGGAGTCCCAAGCCCTCGGACACCTCACTTCTGCTGCTTCTTCCCCTCTCCGTTTCACCAGCTTATTTTTGCGGGCTTTGCAATGAGCATGCGCCAACATTCGTTCCAATCAGACTGTTCCAATCAGCCTATGGGCATGGGGGATGGCCGGGTAAGGCTGTACCCTCTGTAGCTCGCAGCCAATGAGGGATCAGGGGAGGGGCTTGCAGGCTAGGAGATAAACTGCCTGCTTTAACTGCCCCCAGTGGGCCTGTCTCAGACACCCGCTCTTGCAAGAACGTTGATTAAAGCCTCCTTCACTCTGCTCCAAGCCTCCACGTCCCTCCCTCGATGGGGTCAGTGGGCTTACTTCTCACAATAGGTATTCAGGGATTTGAGAACTGAACGGCTGGAGGCAGATGCAGTTCCCTGGTGTCCTCATTACCCGCTTCATCTCGGCTCTCTCTGTCCCCAGTCCCAAGTGGAGCAGGTCCCCAAAGAGCAGAGCTGGGAAAAGGTGGCAATAAATCATCACCTTTCGATGAAGGGGCACACGCCTGGGCGTCCTTGCCCTCGAGGACATGGGCTCCCAACCACGCGTCTGGCCATGCCCATCACTCCCAGCCCCACTAGGAAGCTGCCACCCACCGGCCGACCCCACCGGAAGGAGGCCAGAGAGGGGCCCCCCCGCTTCCCACCCATTTCTGTGCGGCTTCATACCGCACTGGCTTGCTCGGACTGGAAGGTGAGATGGGCTGCAGACCTCCCCACCCTGTCCACCCCAGGGACTCCAGAAGCTTCAAGGCAACACTTGAGCCCTCTGCATCAGGCTCCAGCCCTACCAGTCTCACCTCCAGAAGGAGGGCTAAAAACCCCACTTCAAATCGCCACTTCTCCACTTCCCCAGACCAGTTTCTCCACTTCCCCAACTGCCATGCCCCACGTCCTTCCTCTGTCAAACGGGGACAAGAGCACCTCCCTGGAGGCCAAGATGAGTTTGTACCCAGGAGGCCCTCCGCAGACTACCTGGCACACACTAGGGCATCAGTAAGCACTGACCGCGAATATCATGGTTCTGACACCAAATACCTTCCAGTCCCCACATTGTTACTGACACTATTCCTTTTCCCTGCCACGCCTCCCGTCCTTTTTCACCTCCTCCTCCTCATAATTACATAATCAATCAATTACATAATAATTACATAATCAAAGGCCCTACCAAGTACCTAGGGCCTCTTCGGTGCACAGAGCGCTTCTCATGGGCCACCTCCTACCCAGCATGGCCTCCTGGAAGAAGGACACTATTATGCACGTACTTCTTCGGTGATGGTTAATTTCGTGTGTCAACCAGACTGGGCTAAGGGCTGCCCCAACAGCTGGTAAAACATTATTTCTGAGTGTGTCTTTGAGGGTAGTTTCCCAAAGGGATTAGCATTTGAATTGGTAGGCCCAGTAAAGAAGGCGCCATCATCAAAGGCGGGTGGGCCTTACCTAAGCTGTTGAGGGTTTGTATAGAGCAAAGACCTGGAAGAAATGCAAATTTGCTTTTTTTTTTTTTTTTTTGCTGGAGGTGGGCCATCCATCTGTCCTGTCCTGCCCCCGGACATTTGTGCTGCTGGTTCTGAGGCCATCGGACTCAGACTGGATTTCACTACCAGCTTTCCTGCTCTCCAGCTTCCTTGCAGAAGTCTCAGCCCCCTTCACCGGGTGAACCAATTCCTCTGATAAATCTCCTCTCCCGTCCTATAGGTTCTGGTTCTCTGGAGAGCTCTGACATATTTCCCTTCCTCTTCAGCTTTTCCCCTAAGCTGTCAGCTCCCCAAGGGCAGGGACCCTCGTACCTGGCACAGAGGCTGGCATACAGAAGGTGCTCAATACTTGCTGCATAAATGGGGCCTGGCTGAATCCTCACAAAAACCCACCGGTGGGACAATGGTTACCGTTTTAATTTTTTTTTTTTTCCAACGTTTATTTATTTTTGGGACAGAGAGAGACAGAGCATGAACGGGGGAGGGGCAGAGAGAGAGGGAGACACAGAATCGGAAACAGGCTCCAGGCTCTGAGCCATCAGCCCAGAGCCCGACGCGGGGCTCGAACTCACGGACCGCGAGATCGTGACCTGGCTGAAGTCAGACGCTTAACCGACTGCGCCACCCAGGTGCCCCTACAATGGTTACCGTTTTAAAATGAAGCTGCAAACGACACGAATAGTTAAGAAAATTAACAAAGGCCACACAGCACTAAATGGGTAAAGCTAGATTTGAACTTGAGACTTTCAGATGCCGATTATTATTAATTAGGGAAATCCCACGTGTTCTTATTCATTAGGGAAATCCCACACCCCAGATGTGTGTTCCACCCTGCAGCCCTGGGAGCCTTCTCTGACCTCTGCTGCCACGGGGCCGGCCTGCGTGAAACACATCAAGGCTGTACTTTGGGAGTAACATTCCCAGGGGACTTCCTTTGCACCATCAAAGCCCCTGAGAAGTCTCATCTTGGAGGGGTTTGGGGATCAGCCCAGGAAACTGATGCTCCAGTAACCGGATAATGGGCAGAATGAAATAAAAGCTTGATCGGGGGAATAAATAAGTCATGTGACCAGGGAGGTCAAGAGGAAGGGACTGTGGATTCTGGAAGCATGCGGCAGCAGGTGGTGAGGGTCAGGCAGGAGTTCAGAGAAAGATTCCTAGCATCCGAACAGATGTAGAGAGTAGGGGAAGGGCCCCAGGGGGAGGGGAGGCCCAGAGGCGTACCAGTGCACTGGGGACCGGGAATGGCAAAGGAGTCACTGAAAACACAGCAGTCTCAAGGTCAAGGTGGGGGGTAAATGATAACGGTAATAAAAATTACAATAGCAAGAACAGTAATAGTAGCAAACACGCAAATACTGCTTACTTCGTGCCCAGACGCTGTTCTAGGCACTTTACATGTATTAGCTCATTTGGTCCTCACAACCAATCTATAAGGACGGTGCCGTTACGGCCCCATTGTACAGATGAGGAAACTGAGGCACCGGAAGGTCAAAGTCTTTGCCTATGAGCTCACAGGGTAGGTGGTGGAGTAGGGTCTTGCACCAGTTTGGTTTTTAGAGTATGCTTAACCTCTACCACCGGGGTTCCCAAAATGGGTTCCCAGACCAGCGGCACTGGCAGCACCTGGGAACCCATTAGAAATGCAAACGCTCAGGCCCCTTCCAGACCTGCTGAATGGGGGGATTCTGGGCATGGGGTGCAGCCAGCTGTGTGGAGCAAGCCTTCCAGGGGAAGCCGCTGCTTGCTTCAAGGTGCCACGCTGCTATAAACCTGCTCAAGAGGGGAGGGAGGCAGGAGAGGAGGGCAGCAGAGATGCCCAGCAGGTGGGTGAGGGCGAGCCAGCCTCAAATTCCAGTGTCCCACCTCCTAGGAGGGAGTTTCCACATGACGCCCCCGGAGGGCCAGCTGAGCACCCACCAGCTAAACGCTCTCCCCGCAGTGCATCCGCCTTGGGGACCCAGACCTGTTCTGTACTCCAGATCTGTTTCCATGACCTTAGCAAATAACCTCCACTCTCCCCCTCTGGGAAAGGACGAGGCTGGGCCCATTTTCTTATATCCCTATTCCCACCCCCCGCCCCGCCCAAAACTCTTAGGCAACAAAAGTGCACTGCTGGCCTACTGTGTGCCCCGGTGGGGGAGTGAACACAATGTGGGGCCTGCGAGGGCAGTTCGCGGCCACTGAGACAGAAGGAAAGGTGAAGGCAATGACCTGCAGGGCCACGCACCTGCCCACCTGCCGTATGCCGGCTCAGGGGGTCCCCAGAGGCAGGGGACAGCGCTCTGCTAAGCCCCCACACCAAAGCAAACCCAGAGCCGCACTCCACCCCCTCGCTGCCAACTCGGGGCTTCCTCTTCCTCTCCCTCCCCCACAGTCTCAGGGCCTGCCCAGCCCCCCCCCTCACCCCCCCCCCCCCCCCCGCCACTGCACTAGGTGCCCCAGAGGCGGGGCTGCTGTAGGGGGCGGGCTCAGAATCCCTGCCCACCCAGTGCTGGGCTGCCTCTGCCCGGTTCCTGACCTCCCTGGGCCTCCACACCTGTCCACACCCGGGCGGGGAAGTGGCACACCACCACCACCTCCCACGCCTCTAGAAGGGTGGTCGCTGAGTCCCTCGGGCTCCGGGATGGTTCGGTTCCGAAGGTTCTGGGGCAGGATGTCACTCACAGCCAAAGGAAGTGGGGCAGGGAGTTTCTAATGAGAAAAAGGAAGGGCTGGGGGAGGCGGGTGCGCGTGTGGAGGGGGAAGTAGTGCCGGTGGGGGAGGGAGAAGACAGACAGATGGGAAAGAGCCAGCCAGCCAGAGACAGAGAGAGACAGCGAAGGGGGAGACACAGTCAGGGGGAGATCTGAACAGAGGGAGAACAGGGATGGGAAGGAGACAGGGAGAGACAAAAATAGAGACCCAGACAGACGCGCAGAGAGAAGGAGCGAGATGGGGGGGGGTGGTAACAGGCTGGAACCGGAACCTCAGCTCCTAGAGCGTGCCCCCCACCCCCGTTAACTAATGGAGTCCTTCCCCACCCCTCAGTCAAGGCTCCGGGGGCTTCACGGAGAACTTTAAGGGCAAGGTCACTTGCTAGCCTAGCGCCCCCCCCCCCCATCGGGCTGCCCCAATTCCCACCTGCTGGAGACCACCCTGCGCATTACTCTCACCTGTTTCATATTTTTGTTCAACGAGCTCAATGCTGTTAGAACATTTTCAAAGGGAACTAGAACCCACCGGCTTCAACGAAAAACATGCCCTAATTAAAAAGAAGCTGCCAAAATAAATGCACAGCGAGCAATAATCGTTCCGCCTCCGCCCAGGGAGGCCAGCCTGGGGAGGCCAGCAGGGGGTGTGCTCAGCGTTAAACAACAGGAGCCTGGAGAGAAACTAAGTTAGCACCCCGCGGAGACTCTTTCTAGAAGTCAGCAAAGGGCAGACAGAGGGAAACGTGGAGAGGAAAACTCTCATTCTCCGGGGGGAACCCAGGTTCTCCAGGGTGCCATTGGCTGCTGGTGTAACTCCACTCCTTTTTTTTTTTTATTTATTTATTGAGTGGGGCGCGAGCGCGCACGCGGGGGCACGGGGGAGAGAGGGAAGAGAGAATCCAAGCAGGCTCTACACCATCAGTGCAGAAGATCGATGCTGGGGCTCAAACCCCCAAACCGTGAGATCATGACCTGAGCTGAGATCAAGAGTCCGGCATTTAACCACCGACCTCGCGAGCCAAGAGCCACAGTTGTGTGGTGGCTCTACCCCTGCAGAACTCCAGTGGTAACCCCTCACTCCACCCCAACAGGCACCTACGAACATCCGGAAGGGCTAGACCACGAACTCTGTCAGGCCTACCAGGCCACAGGGTCTCACACCTCTGAATTTTTGCACCTGTGGTTCTCTCCCCGCGGAAACACATTTCCTGCCCTCCTCTACCCAGCTAACTCCTACTGGCACAATTTGTACCCCCCCCCCTCCTCCAGGAAGCCTTCCCTGGCTGCCTCCCATCCCCCAAAGTACTTAGCTGCCTGTGTGGCCTCTCTGGCCTGCTGCCTCCTCCTCTGGAATTCACAGGGTTGGCCATTCTCCCCCCACACCCCACCCCCGTCCTGATGGCCCCCTATTTGTCGACTAAATGGGAGAAGGGACAAGATGTGGAGGTACCCTAATAGCCATGGACAGTCAAAATCAAAATGAAACCTCCTCTGAGCTCCGTGAGTTTCAGGCAGGAGCTCCCGCAAAACAAAAATGAGACGACCTGGCTCCAGTGGGCCTTACCTACTCCCTGGACCACACACTCCGGGCCAGTGACCGAGCGTCAATTTCCTATAAGCCTCAATTTCCTCTCCTATAAAATGAAGGTACTAGAGTCCCTTATGATAAGAGTTGAGCTAAGAAACATACATGTGAATAGCTAAGTACTCAGTAGGCACTCAAATATTAACGGCAATCATTATTTTTGCTATCACCTTACAGCCACCAAACTACAAAATATCACAACTTACAGGGACCCAAGAGATGAGTAGCTCAGGGCTTGCCAGACTTTCTGCAAAGGGCCTGATAATAAATATTTTCAATTCTGTGGACCACATGGGTCTCTGTCGGAACCACCAAACTCTGCCCTGGTAGCACGGAGGCAGCCATAGAGGAAATGTAAGTGAATGAGTGTGGTTGTATTCCGACAAAACTTTATTTACAAAAACACACCGGGGGCTGGACTGGGCCCAGGGGCTGTCGTTTGCCAACTTTCTAGGTAGGCACCTCAGGTGGGAGATGTGATTTACTTTTTATCTTGTCTGATGCCTCCACCAGAGGGTAAACTCCGGGCACCCAGGGACTTCTTAAATCCTGCACCCTAGCATCTAGCTGAGAAACTGCCATGCGTCCCTACTTCCCAGGAAGTTACTGAGTGCTTCTAATGACCCAGGCTCAGTGCCAGTTGCTAGGGACGCAGTGACTGAAGATGCGTGGGGTGGGGGGGGGGGGGGCGTCACTCAGCGGAAATCTGTGCAGTGATGGGATGGATGAAAGACTCCCATGGGCGGCCTCTGGAGTTGGGCAGGTCTGGGTTCAAACCCCAATGCTGTCCCATCAGGCCTGTGTGACCTCGGGAAAGTGACTCGACCATCCTGAGCCTCGGTTTCCAGGAAATGGAATCATCAATAACAAATGCTTCCCTGACACCCTGTGAGGACAGAGAAAGGGTAGGGGACGGTGTTCCCCGAGCCACTCAGGTGGTGTAGACGTGCTGGGACACAGGCAGAAATACGCTCGCTAGTGCTCACAGCACAGGGACCTCAGCTGGCCTCAAATATCTCACCGTGGGTTCTGTGAGAACCCCAACCAGTAAGGTGGGACCCTGGGGCCCACAGACAAGGGCTTTCCCGCCCCCCCGCCGCAGGGTGTGGGGAATGAGGACACGCTCCCACGTGTTAAGAGCCTTGAGGCCTACAGTGGCAGAACAGGAGGCCTCGGATAACCTCCAATGTGCTAGAAAAACAGGGCTGGAAGGACTCTTGAAAAACACGGGCACAAGTGGTTTAACATTTTTGCTTGTAAAGCAATGGGAACTGCTTGTTCAAGTGACACCCAGGCAGGCCCGTGGTGTCTTCAGAGCCCCGAAGACCCACACCGGGCCAGAGGGCCCTTGGGGCCAGACAGGTCACGCATGTGATGATGGAGAATGGTGGGCACCATGACGACCAGGAGAGCCCAGGACATTTAAGGGGGAGCTTCAGGCCACTCCGGTTTGGCCCAAGCTCCTGAAGTCCCAAAAGAAGTGGGGAGATTGGATTATTCTCTAAAAATATTTGAATGTTGGCTCCATGTAAAATGAATCACCATGGGAGCCACACAAAAACCATCCTGTGGGTCACAGGCATCGACTGCCAGCATGTGACAGCCCCATCTGCCCATTTCACAGCTGGGGAAACGGAGTCTCGGAGGGGGGAAACACCTTACTCAATGTCACAGAGTGACCTGGGAAGCAAAGCTGGGGCTCAGATGCCTCCAGGCCTCTACCCAGCCCCAACTGCTCCAGAGACCGTGGGGAATGGGAGGGAGTGGGGGTGGGGGTGAGGGTTGGGGGGGTAGGAATCTGGGCTACACAAGCCAAGAGCCCTGTGTGTTCTGCCATCCAGGACGGAGCATGGACAAATGGGCAGGAAAAGGGATGAATACGTATTAGTAACACCTAATAATTTGTAGGGGCACCTGGGTGTCTCGGTCGGTTAAGTGTCTGACTCTTGATTTTGGCTCAGGTCATGATCTCACAGTTTGTGAGTTCAAGCCCCACATGGGGCTCTGTGATGACAGTGCAGAGCCTGCTGGGGATTCTCTCTAGCCCTCCCCTACTCTCATGGGAGCACGTGCTCTCTCAAAAATAAATTTAAAAACTTAGATAATAATACATAGTAATTTGTAACAATATATATAATACAGTAATAATAACTGATATCTTCTTAGTGTTTTCTATGTGTTGGGCATTAAGATAGGGTATCAGGAGGGGGTAAGATGGTAATTGAAAGTGAAGATGAGGGACACCTGGGTGGCTCAGTCGGTTGAGCGTCCGACTTTGGCTCAGGTCGGGATCTTATGGTCTGTGGGTTCAAGCCCCGTGTCGGGCTCTGTGCTGACAGCTCGGAGCCTGGAGCCTGCTTTGGATTCTGTGTCTCCCTCTCTCTCTCTACCCCTCACACACTCATGCTCTGTCTCTCTGTCTCAAAAATAAATAAACATTAAAAAAAAATTTTTTTTTAAAGCGGAGATGATAATTAAGAGTACAGACTCAGGATTAAAATCCTGTCTCTCCCACTTCCTAGCTGAGGGATCTTATCCAAATTAGTTCACCTCTCTGTGCCTCAGCTTGTCCTTTTTTTTTTTTTAATTTCAATTTTTTTTTTTTTTTTTTTACTTGAGAGAGAGAGAGAGAGCACACACATATGCATGTGCACAGGGGCATGGGGCTTGATCTCATGACCCTGGATTGTGACCTGAGCCAAAATCAAGAGTCAGATGCTCAACCGACTAAGCCACCTAGGCGCCCCTTGGCTTGTCCATTTCATATAGCCAGTGGGAGAATCAAATCTGATTGACGCACATAAAGTGCCTCGTGCCTGGTGAGCTCTACTGGTATCAGTTATAATTATTGCTTTTTGACAGATGGGGAAGCTGAGGCGTCCAAAGGGACATGCTCCAGACTCCAGCCTGTCTGACCCTGAGCCCTCACATTTTGCCTTGTACCAAGGTATGCACTTTACGCCCCCCCTCCGGCCCCCCGCCGGTCTCCTCTGGTCCAAACCAGGAGGTAGGTCCTCGCTGCACCTCTATTCTGCAGACAAGGAAGCTGAAGCATGGGGAAGGCAGCCAGTAAACCCAGACGTGCAGCCACGAAGCGAACTAACCAGATTCTAACGCAAGCCCGAGCCCTCCATCATGCGTGCTACCGCTCGGCCTGCCTGCTGGCCACCGGAGCCTGGTCGAAAGTCTGGTTGATGCAAGAATGCACTTGGCAGACGGGACTGCTGCCCTGCCTTGCCTCCCACCAGCTGAACACACAGGATTACATGAAACTCCTCCCGAGGCAGCAGCCCCAGACGCTCCCCTGGGCATATGGGCACTTCCCTTGACAGTGCTCCCCTAGGATTTCGAGGGCTTGGCCCAGCTCTTGGGCTGTTCTCAAGGAATCATTCCCACGAATCCTCCTCAGGCCACAACCCAGGGTGGAGGAGACCAGACAAGGGGCATAGGAGGGGGCAGGATCTCAAAACTGTCTCCTGAGCGGCCCCAGACAGGGTGAACATGTGGCTGCAGAGGGCAAGGGGACCTTGCAGATGGCAGGAACAGGTGGCAGGTGGGGAGGCCAGGAGCCGCTGTTACCCAGACAGGTTTCTGCAGTGCCACGTGGCAAACCAGAGCCAGCTGGGCCATACCCGGGCTTTCAGATCACTCACACCAGCCACTTCTGACCCACCTCTCTTACTGCAAATCGATTCACAAAGTCACGTCGATAACACACTTGGATGGCTTTACCAGTCCCTAGGTGGCACTACATCTAAGTTGTCTACACCCACTGCCCAGCAGGATACACGGAGGCCCATGCATGCCTAGGCCCATGTTTCCCCAGGCTATGCAGGAATGCTTGATTTTAAAAGGGCGAGGAGAGGGAAGTATGCACAAATGAATAAAGGCAGGAGGGGCTGGGGCTGGGGCTGGATACAGTGGCCAGAGGCCCATCGCAATGGCCCTCCCAAACGGCAGATGCCCGGGTAGGACAAGGCTGCTTGTTGGGAGCCCAGAACGCACAGATGAATGCTCGCTTCAGTTCCAGAGCCAGCAGACGACAGGTTTAAGAACATCAGGAAGACCTGATCACCTTCGAGAAACTTGGTTCCTCCATGAAAACGTCATACTCTGACCTGGGCAGCTTCACCTCACAGAAGCCAGAGAGCGTGAGGGAAGAGGTGGGGGTCCCAGGCACGGGGGCAAGGCCAAGAGAAGGGACGGGATGTCTGTGCGTCCCGAGAGGCACCAGTAGGGCGACTGCCCTACTCAGGACTGCCGGTCGCAGGCCTGGCGGGGAGCATCTCTTAAAGTACGGAGTGGCTCACTGAGGCCACTCAGATGGCCCACCTCACATGGCCACCAGGGGAGGGCACCTTCAGAATGAGCATGGGGGGCCGGCGGGGGGGAGCACGGGCAGGACCAGACTCCCTTTCTCAATTGAGGGACAAGCCTTCCCCCGGCCTCTGTGGGTCTTTGCTGTGACGGGATGCCCTGTTGGCCTGGGGTGGGAAGGTCTGAGCAGTTCTTTCCACTGTGTGCAGGTTCCTAATAGGCAGCCCCAGGTCTGGGGTGGGTACCGTGAGCCCCCGGGCTCCCCACTGCCCCTGGTCCCACACAGGGCCCAGCAGGATGCCTTCAGCAAGTTATGTCACTATCACAGAAGCGATGTAAACGCACACATACCTCGGCTAAGCGCTGGCTGGGCTTCGTTACCGGTTTCCTGATGGTCCCAGAGCTGTTCCTCGTGACCCACAGAACACTCCTCATTCTGCTAATGAGGCATTTAATTCCATGCGTATTGGAATATAATTTATAATGAGCACATCAAAGCCAGTGATTTCAAAGATTAGGACGGCTTCGGAGACTGTATTTAGTCCAGATTATCCACACCTTCATCGGCTGCCTGTGGGATTGTAAAATGGGGCAGCTGCTTTGGAAAACTGGCCCTTCTTCAAAAGGTTAGACATAGAATTACCGTGCAACCCAGCAATTCCACTCCTCGGAATATACCCAAGAGCACTACAGCAGCATTATTCACGACACCCAAAAAGTGGACAGAAAGCAAACGTCCATTAGCTGCCAAGTGGAAACAGAGTATATCCACAGTGGAATAGTATTCAGCCCTTAAAAGGTGATCAAATACTACACCTGAAACTAGTAAGACACTGCACGTTAACTATATTGGAATTAAAAACTTAAAAACAGAAAGTCATGAAATAGCAAAAAAAAAATTAAAAAAAAAAAAAGGAACACAGAACCCCTACATGCTACCACATGGGCGAAACTCGGGCTCATTCTAAGTGAAAAGCACCAGTCACAAAAGGCCACGTTGTGCGTGACTGCATTTACATAAAATTTGCATAAAATGTCCAGCACAGGGAAATCCAGAGACGGAAAACAGATGAGTGGTTGCCAGGGGCTGGGGAAGGAGGGATTGAGCGGTGATTGCCGATGGGTCCAAGGTTTCTTTTTGGGTGATGAAAATGTTCTAGAATTAGGTAGTAGTTGTGGTTGCACATCTCTGCGAATATCCTCAAAACCAGTGAACTGAATGCTTTAAAATCTGAATTGTATCTCAGTAAAGCTGCTGTAAAGAGGTCATATGCGATTTGGAAGAACAGTGATATAAGCACATACACTGGGTAAATAATACAATAATACAATTAGGATTCAGTAGGGTAAAAATGGTTCACGAATGACTCAAAAAACCCAATTTCACAGTCATGGAAACTGAGGCTGGATAAGGAAGAATGACTCGAGCAGGCTACCTCACTACTAAACCAGGATGAGTCACACTGAGATCTGCCTAACTCCAGAGGCCTGGCCTAACCATCAGGCCACCTAGCTGAAGGAAGAGATGGGGTGTAGGGAGAGGTGTGCACAGCCCAGTACGGGACACAGACCTACAAGGAGGTTGGTAAGTGAAGGAAAGAGCAAGTTACCTCAGTGGGTTTCAAAACAGGAACCCCCCCACAATGCCTGGGGACTGCTAGGCACCCCAGGATGGGGTGCTGCCTGAAGCTTCTGAAGGATGAGTAGGAGTTTGCCAGCTCCCCTCCCCAACATCCCGACATGACACATGAAGTCAGGAGGCCTGAGGGTAGGTTTCAGCTCTGCCACGTCCTATCTGGGGACCCTAGTAGATTACTAGGGCCGTGGGCACATGCCTTTCTGAGCCTCAGTTTCCCCAAGTGACAAGCACAGTGCCTTGTAACAACTGCACTCCATCGGATGACTCCCACCCTTCCTCCCGAGGGGATGTGCGTTTGAGTGGGAAAGCCAGACCTGACCTCTGTCCCACATTTAATAATAACGACTCTGCCAGGTCCAGCCTCGGTGACCAAGCCCCTCTTCCCTCGCGGCCACTCCCAGTCCCAGCTTTATCTGGCACCTCGCCTCCAGCTCACACTGCGAGGGGGAGGTTGCCGGGCGGTGGGGTCTTCTGGCCGAATTTCGCGGGGGACCCTCAAGTTCACGAGGGCTCCGCGGACCCCAAGCTCTCGGCGGCGCCCTCCCCAGCCAACGATTTCCGCCCCCCGACGCCTCCACTCTGGACACACCTCGCAACTGCACGGCGTTGCAAGTTAACTTCCACGCGCCCGCCCGGGGGTCCCCGCAAGGCGAGGAGGGGTCGGGGACCCCGACGGCGGTCACACGCCGCTTTCCCCCCACCCCCAACACACACACACACACACACACACACACACACACACACACGGACGCCGAGCGCCGCCCGGGCGCTGGGTCCGAGGCGGGAAGCGCGGGCCGGGGGCCGAGGCTCTACCGCACCCCGCGGACATCGCTCCGGGCGCCCGGCGCCTGCGGATCCTCGAACCGGCCGCGCGCGCCGCCTCCCGCCCAGCTCCCAGCCCCGGAGCCCCAGCAGCCGCGCCGGGCCCGGGAAGAAGCCGCCCGGGCCGAGGGCTCCCCGGAGCCCGAGGCCGACCCGCAGGCGGCCCCCTGCCGGCGGCTGCGACCCGGGGCCCCACGCGCCGCCCCAGGGCCACCTACCGTGCCGAGGCGCGGCGAGGCGACCCCGCGCGCCCAGCGAGTCTGGGCTGGCCAGCCACCCCGGCCGGGGGAGGGGGAGGCACCCGCGCGCGGGGGCGGGGCCGCGGCGCCGTGACGTTGCGTGGGGGCGGGGACGGGGCGCGGCCCCGCCCACGGCCGCTCACCGCCCCTGCGGTCCGCCTCCGAACCGCGCGGTGGGGCGGGGCGGCCCCGGGAGCCGACCCCGCCCCGGAAGTCCTTGTCTGCGTGCTGGCTTACCCCCCAGGACGGGCAGCTCACCACTCTTCCTGCCAGGACAGATCTGTTTCAGAGGCGTACCCTTCTGTCTGTAAGCAGCGGGGTGGAATGGTCGCGGAGAAGTGGTGTGAGAGAAGACTACGCCCTGAACAGAGGGCACTTATGCTCCGGTGTGTGTGACACAAGGAAAAAAGAGAGAGGGGCTATCATGCATATTCATAGGCGTCAGGGGTTCTCAAGAAGGGGGCGACTTTGCCCTGCCCCCACCGCAAGGACATTTGACAATATCTGAAGACATTTTTGGTTGTCACAACTGGGGGATGGGGGTGTCGTACTGGTGTCTGGTGGGTAGAGGCCTGAGGCGCTGCTAAACATTCTGCAATAACACGGGGCAGCCCCGTCCCCAACCCACCCACCCCCAGCCTAAGATGTCAGCTGTGCTGAGGTTGAGAAACCCTGGCGTAGATGAGTAAATTAAACTCTAGGCTGGTGGGACTCAGCTCCATCTAAGATATTTAACCTCTCTGTGCCTGTTTCTTCATCTGTAAAATGGGTGTGTAACAGATCTATCTCTGCATTATATGCATACTCACTGAAGGAAAGGGAAGGAAGGGATGCGGCTTACCTTTCATTGTGGACCTTTGTTCTTTGTTGTTGTTGTTTTTAACCGTCTGTATATACGGCCTATTTAAAATGAATTTCTGTTGGGGCGCCGGCGTGGCTCAGTTGGTTAAGCAATCCCACTTCAGCTCAGGTCATGATCTCACAGCTCACGGGTTTGAGCCCTGTGTCGGGCTCTGAGCTGACGCTTAGAGCCTGGAGCCTGCTTCGGAGTCTGTGTCTCCCTCTCCCTCTGCCCCTCACCCGCTCACTATCTGTCTCTCTGTTTGCCTCTCAAAAATAAATAAACATTAAAAAATAAATAAATAATAAACTACATTTCTGTAATAGTTACAGCCATCACGGCAAACACACACACATACATATATATACTAAGTGCGAGGCCTTTATCTAAACACTCCATCTACATTTACATATGTACACTTTTAATATCCTGTGATAGGTGTATTGTCACCCCCATCTTACAGATAACAGCACCAAGGCCTACAGAAAAGAGGTAATTTGCCCATGTGTTCACTCATAGCTCTTCATTAATTCATTCGCGTGTCCTGTAAATAGTGCCTACCATGTAGAAAGTATTGGGACTGACGATATGAAATCCCCTGTCTCCGTGAAGCTGACTGTTATTTAAGAACGGTATCATATAGTGTTTCTCGTGCACATATTAGAGGATCTGTGTGATTAGCTGCATAGTAACTCTGCTGGGTGTTTTATAACGCCCCCTTTGTGGGCAGAGAACTGGAGATCAAGGGAAGAGATCTGAATGGGGACCATCTGTTTAATAACATTCTGGCCAGCGGCAGCATTTCCCGAGCGCCCTGTTTTGGGCACTGGGATTCAGCAGTTAACAGGAGGACAAGGACCCTGCATCCACTTGGGAAACCAGACCCTTCAATATGCAGTCACGATACAGTGGGCACCTCTAATTGGGAAGGACAGAGGGGATTAACCTGGCCCCGGCAGGGAGGACCAGGAGTGTTTACACTGAGGCCTGAAACATGGGTAAAGGTCTACGGAAGAGTGTGCCAACCACAGAGACCAGCAGGTACAAAGGTGCAGCAGGAAGCACTTTCCAGATGCAGGCTTGCGTGAAATGCAGTGGACCAGATGTGGGGGGGGGGGAGACAGGAGATCAGAGGGGTCTGCAGGGGCTGGATGTTGCAGGGCTTTGCTGAATGTGGGAAGGAGTCAGGACCTCACCCGGCAGCACTGGAAAGACAGGAAGGTGTTCCGCAGGGGAAGGACATGGTTGATTTTGCTTTCCGCAGAGGACCTCTGACTGCTCTGTGGAGGAGGACAGGCAGGGGAGGCAGGTTGAAGGCCGTTGAAATACTCCAGGGGAGGTGGCCAACCCAGGGTGGGACCAGAGGCAGGGAGGGGATGTTCGGGCTCCGGAGATATCTGGAAGACAGGATTGGCAGATCTCAGTTGTGGGGCTGAAGAAGGGGACCAGATGATCTTCTGGTTTCTAGGTTGGACCTTCTCCTCTTGGTCCTCCAACTTGGTGAACCCCTTCAAATCTCAAGCTAGCTGTCCCTCCTTGAGGAAGCCTACCTGACCCCCAGGAGACCCTGATGAGACGGACACTGGACCAGGCAGCCCAGGAATTTGATGTGGCTTTGAAACCAAATGACAGCTCTCCTCCCGTCTGCTCCTCCAATCCATGACCAACCAGGCAGGGGGCCTCTCCTGTCTTCTCTCCCCACCTGTTTCCCCAGCACCTAGATGAAGCCTGGCACTTAGGAGGCCCTCAGCCAATACTTTTCAGAAGCAGGAAGAATAAATGTGGCATAAAACACATTGATTCCAGGGGCGCCTGGGTGGCTCTGTCGGTTAAGCATCCCACTTCGGCTCAGGTCACGATCTCATAGTTCTTGAGTTCTAGGCTTTGCGCTGATGGTGCACTCCTAGCTCGGTACCCAAGCTTCATAAAACACTCTGATCTTAGGGATCGGATCCAGGTGACTGGCTGTCATGGCAACGAGGCTCTAAAGAGATGCTCACCTCTCTGGAAGCTCCTTGGGACACCCTGGCACAACGAACCTTTCCCAAAACTCAGTTGCTGTGTGTCCATCAGCATCGGGTGCCGGCACGCAAGGGATCACAGCCCTAGGTGGCCCTTTCACCCCTCACCCCGCCCCTCACACCCACACACGCTGCTGATTTTGTGTCCGTGCCCTGATGCCCCAAAGATCGTGGTTTGCCTCCTGTTGCTGTGGACGGGAGATAGCGTTCCATAACCAAGGCGCTTTGTCTTCCCAAAGGCCTGTGACTCAGAGATTCATGAGCTGGGATCTAATAGTGAAACAGGATGACATCCCAGCGTGCACTGCGTTTGGAAGCCAGCATTTAGGGCCAAACTCCCACAGAGTCCAAACTGGCCCCGGGAAGCCCCCCCCCACCAAAAAGCTGTGGGCACGACAGCCACATGACCAGGTCCAGCTCCACTGGTGGCCTCCAGCATGGTGCCCATCATCAGTGCTTCTGGTGAGCACCTGATAAAGTCGAACGCTCTAAGTTTCCATTTCGAGGAAAAAAAAAAAAAAAAAAAAAGTGACTTCTCTTTCAGCTCTGAAATTCTGTTTCAGGTGGCGAAAAGCTCACGTTTCGTTGGAAGTAGGACCCACGGCAGAAACAACAGGTCGGTCACTCTTAAATGTCACCCTCCATCCCCACCTTTTTACGTGGCCTTGTCTTGGGCTCACTCGTCCTTTGCGTTTGTTCTGGCTTTTTATCACGTGGTGTGTTGATTCAGGAGCTTGTTAACAAAAGCTAGATAATATACGGACACAGCAGCAAGTGAGGCATAAAATAAATTACTGGGACGCTGCCTGCCTCGTTTTTGCCTATTTGCTTGGCTTTGCCGAGCGTCAGCTCGCGTCACCGCACGGCTACCACGCACCCTGTTTTCGTAGAGCACCTGTGAGAAAATCAGGGCTTCGACACCTCTGAGTTACAGCAGTCTGGAAAATCTAGATTACGAACACGCGTCAGCTTTGTCACTCCTTAAACCAGTGGATTTCTGTTACGTTCGCCTTTTGTAGGACTCACGGGATTGGCGCACGGAAAACAAAACAAAACACCTGTTCCGCCCAAAATAGTTCTCTCAAGAAGCGTGAAATACAAGTTCTGAGCGATCAGAGAGCAGCTTGGGTCATATCTCAATGGGGAGCGTGTTTCTCTTTCTTTCTCTTTCTCACCGAATCGCGCGCGTCTTTCTGTCCGCGAGGTCTCACAGCCGGCTCTTGTGACTCTACCGAGTAGAGTGTCGGAGCTTCACCCACGGACCTTAGGAATCGAGGACGGCAATCTGTGTGGCTTGGCTTGGGAATCAGAGAGTCACGGCTGTTCGGAGATAAACTACAGAATCTTGGAGAATAGTGGGAGTTGGGAACCATGGAATGCCAGCGTCAGAGTCTCGGGCCTGCTCCAACAGTCGAGCTGCCCTCGTAGGGACGGGCAGAATGAGTCCCAGGGAATGGAAGCATTTTGCCTAACACTGCAGCTTCTAGCAGTGAGACAGGGCAAACACCCGCATCTACAGATTCCTGCCCCGGAATCTTCTAGTCCAAGACAAGAGAGCCTGTCTTCTAATAGAAGATGCTGGTCACATTAGAGGGTGGAGGCGGGGAGACTGAGGATGGGAGGGAGTGGGAGGGCACGCCTCAGAGGGCAAAGACCTTCGGAGTCAGGTGGTGCCTCAACTTTGAAGCTCAGCAAAACCACAGAGTGGGGTTTCAGGAGGCCCCACCCTTCTTCTTTCCAGCTTCATCTCCTGCCACATTCAGCAACTTCTTTCCACCCACCCACCCCCCTCTCCCTCCCCGCTTCTGCCCACACAGCCACCAAGCTAGTGCTCTCATGTCAATAAGCTTTGCTTGGGCCCACCGCAAGCTCTCTCAACCTCTGTGCCTTTCCCATGGTGCCCCAGGCCTGCCAAGTACAGCTGTGTAAGTTGGGCACTGTGCAAAGGTATTGCATTCACACTTCGGGCATCGCAGATGTAGGCCAAGAAATTCTGGCAGATGGCAGTCAGGTGTCTTGAGGAAGAGGTATCATTTTATCATTTGTACAAAGGTGCCATGTGGGATGGTAGTAAGGCCTTGCTGTTTGCTCTGCCTGGAATGTCATCGTTCTTCTTCCCCACCAAGCAGGCTCCTGTCCCACCCCTCGAGGTCCCCTCAAACATCCCCTCCGCCATGGCCACACACACCCCCCCCGCCCACCCTCCCGCATGGATTAAAGGTTAATAACATCAATCAATAATAACTGTGGCTATGGGAGTCAATATGGCCTGGCACGGGTTTTCAAAGAGCAGGGATGAACTTGGACCCGGGATTAAGTAACCCTGCACCGGATACAAGAAAATAAGGCTCTTTTCAATCTTCTTTGATTATATCAGGGAGAAAAAACTCTGTGTGGCGTGTGTCTCCCATCTCTCTCCGCAACACTTGGTAATCACCCATTTTATCAGAGCTCTAGCGGGGCTACAGGCTTAGAGCCTTCAGCGGGCAGGTGTCTGTCTGATACTTGGCCTTCTTAAAAAGTATATTTACACGATTGCTTTCTATCTATGGCATATGATGCTGATTCGCCACTTCCCGTGGTGCAATAAAGCTTCATTTACAAATCAATGCCTCTGAGCGCAAAATAGGAAGTCTGTTTAAATCAAAATATTAAGTAAATAACAAGACAGGTGTCGAGCAGAGAAGGCAAGAAATCAGCAGCGTGCACCAAGGAGCAGAGTTGGAAACCACAGATTTGTTAAGAGCTCAGCAGTCAGAGAGCCTGGGTTCAAATTTTTGGCTGTGTGACCTTGGGCAAGTCATTTTTCCCTCTCTGAGCCTCAGTTTCCTCACCTGTTAAATGGGAATAATTATGCTCCCAGCCACTTAGAGTAGTGCAAAAGAGATCTGAAGAGAACGTGTGTCATGAACTTTTGCCTGTTGTGTTTATTACGAGTATATGTAATTATCAGAGGAAGTCACATGCCGGCAATGATGGGGGACCCCAAACCTCACATTTATGCACAGACCCAGGAGACAATTTGGCTTTAGGAACTTTTATTTGCACGGGAAAGGTGGGCAAACCGGGTCTGGGGGAGGGGCGGGGCAAGGGAGAAGAGCAGAGTGTGGATGGCTTCACTTGGGGGGCTCGGCGGCAAGGACCGGGAAGCAGCCCTCACGATGCCACTGCCTGTCACGCAGGCGACGCACGGCCTGCATCTGCGGCTGGAAGGCCCCCCACTCGTTCCAGTGCCGGAATTCGCCTGGCTCCAGGAGGTACTGGTACCCGCGGTAGCCGGGATATTGATAGCCGACCCAGCTGGAAAGGAAGTAAGGAGGACAGGGTGGAGATGGTCAGCCTCACTGCCTGGCACCCAGATCCCTGCCAGGACCAGCTCCCCCCATCCCTCCAATCTGTTCTCCATCCCTCATGGGCTTTGGTCACAGGAAGCGGGCGCGGCTCCTCTGTCCTGGCTTTGCCCCTTCTTGGGGCTTCCTATTGGCTTTGGCCAGTAACTCCACCTCTGTAAAAGACCTCAGTTTCCCCTTCTGGAAAGCTATTAGGGGGCCACGTGGAAAAATGTACCTAAAGTACTTCGTGTGCTTGGGTGGTAGGGAGATCAGTGCACATCCCACCGATGGTGGTGACGTGGGGCTCACACAACAGGATCAAAGGGATGAGAATAGGTTTTGGGGACTGGTTAGCGATGAGGCACAGAAGAAAGAGGAGCCTCCTTTCAAATAGTGGCTTCCTAGGTATGTAAGTGAATTTACATGTAGTGGTTGCGAACGCACAGTCTGATATCAGCAATACTTTCGTTCAGATCCCAGCACCGCTACCTGTTAGCTGTGGGATTCACAGCTAACCAAGCAATTGCTAGGTTTGTTCACACTGACATGTAATTCATCAGAGTATGAGTCCACTCTCCAGGGGAATAATGCTCTGTGGGTGCAATCCCAGCCCCCAGCACCGGGGAGGGGCCGTGTGGCCTTCCTACGCACCCGATGTTATATTCTAGAAGGGGGACTGCCTTTGAGTTCCGTGCTTAAGGCAGAAGCCACGGGCCTGGCAGGAGAGATGCTTACGTTCCACTGGAGACCCTCACGCTGCCCACGCGGTCACAGAAGCCATAGACCCAGAGACTGGGCACATCGTCCTCCTGGATCTCCATGGTGTTGCCCTTGAAGTTGGCACCTTCAAACAGGCAGATCTTGTGCTCCTGGGAGTCCTAGGGAAGGAGAGACCGGGTCAGGCATGTGAAGTGTGAGCGGGGCGAAGAGAAGTAACATAGAGGGGCCCCCTGGGTGTGGACAGAGAGACAGCTGAGTCTGCTCGGGCTGCCATGGGCCTTGCCCGGGGCTGCCACTGTCCGGCCTGGGAGGGCCCTCCTCAGCTGTGAAAAGAAGCTATAACGGCCTGTGTTTCATGGAGCTGTCATGCGGGTTACACGCAGTAATTCACACAGCACTCTCCACACCCGCGCCTCGCATACGATTAAGCGCTTACCAAACCCTGTATCCGTCACGGTTATCGTTACAGCCAGGGATGCAGAGGCTCAGAGAGGTCAAGACTCTTGATCGGCGTCGCCCAGCCAGCGAGAGGCAGAGGCTCTCGGAGACGCAGTTCATTCCTCCCAACCCAGCCTGCACCCTTCTCCCCTCCGTCCCGCCACACCAACTCTTTTATAGTTCCTGGGCTCCCAGTTCATCCTTGCTTCAGGGAATTCGGCACCCCCTTTGCAGCGGAAAAGCCCGTCAGGTCTCTTGTGGCTGACTGGGTCCTCAGCCTCCCGGGAGCTGGCTTCCTCGACCACCCCTGGCCGGCTGCCACCGCCCACAGCAGAGCCCCACTAACCTCTCCTGCTCTCCTAGCCCGGGGTGCGTGCCACGTGATTACAGATTACAGATTACAGATTGATTTCTGTGACTGGGTTTTCAGTAGCGGCCTCTTGTGAGGGCAGGGGCCTGGCCTGGCCCGTGAAGAGCTGTGCACCCGGAGCCTGCAACGGAGCCTGGCGGACAGAGGTCAACCGATAGTGGTTGAATGCATGATGGTAAGTGGGAGGTAGGTCAGGTTGGACACCCATCTAATGTCCCAGGAGTGTGGGCTGGGAAGGAGCCAGGGAACCGGGCGGGGAGGGAGCGGGAGCTGCCCAAGGAAGAGACCATGGTGGCCCGCACGAGGACAGTGGCCGAGATAGAGAGGGGAGAGGGGTCTGGTGTTCTCAGCCCCGGCAACACCTCCTACCTGGTGAGCATGAGAAAGATATCAGTGCCCGTGACCCGGCCGCAGAGATTCGGATGCAATGGATCTGGGGTGGGGTGCAGGCACTGGGATTTTTTTTTCCCCCTAGTAATAGACTATATAGTTAAGCAAATACGTCCAACCTATTAGAATTTCGACATGCAAACAGTATAGCAATAGTAATGAGATCGTTATATTCTTATTTTTATTTTTGTACCACGTGGTCAAACCCTGGTTTGTGTACGTTACACTGAGAGCACACCTCCATTCAGACTAGTCAAGAGTTAAGCACTCAACAGCCACATGTGGCTACTCCTTAAGGTATTGGGCAGCAAAGCTCTAGAAGCTACGAGAGATGCCCTGGCCGGCCAAGCCTCCAAACAAGCTTTGTTGACATTGATTGCCTTTTAAGGACCATTGGTTGAGAGATACATCTATGAATTCTTACCAGGGGCCCATTACAGCCTGATAAGTCAGCTCCCAGTTCTGAGAAATACGTTGGGGCGATGCCAAAGCAGCTGGCATCACGGACATTCATAGAAGTTCTTCGGGAAAACTCCCATCATGGAGGCAGAAGCTGGTGACCCTTGGAGATCGACACTGGTGACGGAACACACGGCTGGTTCCAGCATCGCAACCAGCACTACTCTGGAAAAACTGCCTTTCTTGGGGATCGCACCAGCGATCTTGGCTTTGAGTCTTCCTTAAGTGATGCTATTTAGCTCAGCTAAATAGTATAAAGGAGCTACTTCAGTATGTTGTCCTATCATCGTGAAGTTCAAGGTGTCCTTCTACGACATCCCTCTTCTCAGCTACCACACAGGCTTGGACCTGCCCCTTGGAGGTTTTGAACAGGCACGGGGATTGTCAGAACTTCTTAGGAGGGTCTAACGTGCAGTCAGGGATGAGAAACAGTCCACAAAGAGAAGCAAGGGAGACACTGAAGTCTCTCGTTCCAACAACTAAGGTAGTGAGTCTCCTCTCTAAAGCGGCAGGGAAGGAAAAACCGTGTTTCGTATGTCTCATTGGTCCAGGGCTCCTAGCGGGGGCTGGGCACACCAGGAACACCTTATAAATCGATGAGCGTCAGGGCCCAGTGCCCTTGGTCATCGTCCCTCCCTGCCTGCCTTTCCTCCTTCTTTCCCTTGCTCGTCCC